>NC_056740.1:501124829-501219829 GCF_019279795.1 Protopterus annectens | reverse complement strand
TGAGGCGATAATTCCCAGGGTCTGTAGTTGTTCCCTCTTTATAGAGAGGGATGACTGTAGCAGTGCACCATTCGGTAGAGACAAAGCCTGAGGTGAGGCTGTGACTGAACAGAACACACAGATGTGGTGCCAGTCCACTTTGTAGTTCATGTAGAACACAGCCAGGGATATTATTGGGTCCCATGGAAGCTGTATTCTTGGCCTTGGATAATGCAGCTTTAACCTGTGCTGCAGTAATGCTGGATTCCTAGCATTATTCCGCTATTGTGTTTGGTCCTTTGAGGGGGGTGTAAAGTTGGCACTGAATCTGTCGGCCAGTATGTTGGCAATATCTGTTGGGTCAGTATAGGAGTTACCATTGTGCAGTAACTCAGAGCAAATCTGGGTATTGCCGTGGAGGTTTTTGATATATCTACAGAAGGCTTTATTATTGGTTTTAGTGTCTGCCACAAGTCTGCCTTTATAGCTGGCTTTAGAGGATTTGATGAGGGATCTCAACTTTTTGTTGAGGCTAATAAGGGAGTTTTTCCAATCTTGGGATTTCACCTTTTTCTGCAACAGTTTATTCCTTCTGTTGTAGAGTTTATTTATGTCAGGGGACCACCAGATTGGCTTCCTTTTTTTGTAGGAGAGCTTCTTGGTTCTGTTGGGTATGGCTAGTTTCATGCATTTATGTACATGTTCATACAGTGCATTGGTGTATGATTCAGCATGGGTGCTGTGAAGTTAGCCACCTCTGTTTTTAGGAGCCCAAAGTCAGCTTTGGAGAAGTTTTTAAAAGTGGTTACCTTTGTGGGGGGTGTGGGTGAGATGTGGATTTCCATGGTGATTAGTTTATGGTCAGATCTGACCAGGGAGGCATTGACTACTGGTGTAGAGCAATGGTCACTCATGTCAGTAATAACCAGGTCAAGGACGTTGCTTCCTCTAGTGGGGGGAAGAATGAGCTGGTCCAGGGCATTGGAAATGATGAATTCCAGGAAGCATTGGGCCAGTGTATTGGTGCTTGAGTAGTTCTCCCAGTGGATGGAGGAGGAGTTGAAGTCTCCTAGTATGAGAGTGTTGGGTTGACCTTGATAGATTCCAGGATGATTAGGAATGTGAAGTGAGAGTCTAGGGACATGGTTGGGGACCTATAGCAGGCTATGACCTAGATCACCATCTAACCCAATGTTAGTTGTACCAGAAGTATCTCAGATCCATTATGCCAGACTACTAGTCTGGAGGTGTGCATATCCTTTATAAATATGGAGACACTACCACCCTTGGAGCTACGGTCCATGTTTCAGGGCCAAAAGGTGTGGAATGAGTTATAGCCTTGTCATGTAGGGGTGCTTTCTGCCGCTTTAAACCAGGTGTCCATTACAGCACACATTTTGATGTTCTCCATTTTGAGGAGTGCTCTGAGTGAATGCATCTTGAGATTTAGACTTCTAGCATTGAGCAGCATGACCCTCAGATTTAATTTATTTATTGCTGTTAGGTGGTAATTTGGTCTTTGGAACACCACCTAAAAAAGGCACTATAAGGGTGGCAAGAGCCTTAGCCAGTACCCGGAAACCCAGGGGTGACAGATGCAGGCCATCTCTGGCAAAGCATAGAAGTCTGTCAGTCATATTGTCGCAGGCAGACAGATACTGGATCCCCTTAGAATGACACCAGAAACATGGCCAATTGTTGAAGTCAATCATTTTTTTGTTTGTACTGTGGTATAATTCTGGGTGATGGTAGGATACTGCTCAGGGCTAGGGTCTTACCTGCCTGGGCCACATATTCCAAGAGCTCCACCATGTCTCTTTTCATGTAGTCCTGGGAGATGTATCTCAGGTCATTCACACCGACATGGACAATGGCAGAGTCATACTTATACGTGTTGTGGAGTGACCTGAGTGCATGTGTTATGTGTCGGATTCTGGCACCTGATAGCTGACTGCTATCTTCTCCTTATTAAATCTGGTGAGTGGGACATCTGTGTGCCTTACTATTGAGTAACCTATGATTAGTGTATTGGGCAAGGTGTTTAGCCTTAGGGGCTTAGGTTGAGGGGCACACTGTGGAGGTGAGCTATGTGTCCTGTGGTTTATGCTGTGTTGTGGTGGTCAAGTGCATTTCTGTCTTGGAGGTCTCTGCTGTTTGAGTAATTTTCTAGTGAGAGCCTCCACAAAGGTGGGTGTGTGGTTTGTGTTTTTATGTGAGAGATGTGATAGTGGGTGTTCTGGAGGGCTATGTGTTCCATGTGGTGTGGTACAGGTGTTGACCTTCTCCTCTTGACCAGCTAGTCCATTATTGGCTGGAGAGTGCATAGCTTCCAATTTGGTGATATAAGTGCATCTCTCACAAGTCTGAGTGTTGGGAGATAAGAGGAGAGGGTTGTCTGTGTATGAGGCAATTGCTACACTGCCTCAGATTGCCCAAGTGCACCAGGTTAATAGGAGAAAGGTTCATAGGTGAGTACTAGGCTAATGGCCCTGGAGCCAATATAAGCCTAGCCTAAGAATATTCCCAGTTATCCTGTTGCCGGACGTTAGTTCCCTGTACCCCTATCAAGCAAAGATGTTGAAGTGATCCTTGGGGTGAATTTCCTGTTACACATCCACTCATCAAGATTTCTCTTGAAGAGGGCCAGTGAAGCGCTCTGCTTGACATGAATGGGGAGTTTATTCCAGAGCAAGGTCCAAAGTACAGGGAACTGCCCTTTAATCATGCCAGGAGAGGTGGTCATAACTACTAAGTACTGGAGCTATTTACGTGAAAAACAAATAGTGCTGATGACACTTAGGTGTGCTACAATAATTGCTACAAAAACCTGTTGAAATGCAAAGCAATTAAGCTATTTGAAGTGCAAGAGAGAAAAAAACTATCAAGATTCAAGGGAAAAACCGAAGAGCATACATTCTGGCATCAGTAATAGTTTACCTCAGCTTGGCACCACTAGGCGGAGCTTAAACAAGCGTAAACCTGTGCAAATGTGGGCTTTTAAACCAGAAAGATGAAAGGGATGGAAAAACTGCCCAAACGGCCAATAAACTACAATTTCTGGGCCAGAAACCACTCCTCTTGTGGTAGATAGGCTACCTAGTGCTTACCACTCCCACTGATAAGCTAGAAGACTTCCCTCCAACACAGAAAGGTTTGGGGGGGCTCAGAAGCTTACAAACAGTCCTGGATACAGCAAACCTGTATCAGGACTAGACTAGTTACAGGAAAGGTGGGAAACAAGCGCAAACACAGGCTTTTAAACCAGAAAATTCAAAGAGGTGGAAAAACTGCCCACAAAGCAAATAAACTACAATTTATGGGCCAGAAATCGGACTTTTTGTGGAAGATAGGGTATCTAGTGCTTACCACTCCCACTGTCATGGATGCTGAAGGTGTCCTGGGAGCTGAGTTCATCTGTGCTTCCTTCCAGCAAGGATTTTTTATTAAACTTGTCCACTCCCTTTTCCCACCACAATGCTCATTGATTATGTCTGAGGACAACCTCCCCTTTGGGAAATACATCCCCTTAAGGAGCATATCAATGAGAGCCCTCTCACCTTGGATGGTTATGCCCATCCCTTCCCGGCTGATCTAGCAGTCTTTCAAACCATTAATTGAGCCTGGGTTGTCTGGGACGTAGTCTGGGCTTTATTCCTCAATGCCACAGGAGTCGCTCATTAGTTATATACATTTTCTTGTAAAATGCATTGCCTGCTGCTGTTAGCTATTGCTGTCCACACTAGCAGAAATACATAACAGTTATTTAGCTCCACTGAATGCCCACTGACTTCATGGAGTTAGATAAAGGTTTATACAGTGCCTCTAGCTACAACTGAAACTTAGGAATAGAGCAAAATGATTTCTCAGACAAGGTAACTAAAACAGATAGCTAATCCTATCTGAGACAGTCTGTTTCTATGTCATTTTACTTACTATTTTCACTGTAGCTCTGTGCTTTTGTAATCAATCTTTGAACTGCTCTTTTGCATATTGATTGACTTCTACTAGAGTTGGGGATATAATCAATTAAACTATTTCCTTTCACCCAGTTTTGCCCATTCTAACAGCTGTGCACTTTTGCTTCTAGTCATTTCATACTATAAGACCCACACACACACACACACACACACACACACACACACACACACACACACACACACACACATCTTTAATAGCTACATGACAGATATATTTATTTATTTATTTATTTATTTATCTACTGGATTTTGTTAACTTTATTATAGTGCTTTAGTTACATAGTGCACATCTGCTTAAGGTTTACTCCTTCTTGGTCCCTGGGCAAGTCAAGGCACCGAATGCTTTCTGTAAATGCTGTAATTATATGTTGATGTATGTTTGTTTGTGTCTTTCGGCTTTCCCCGGTTTGGGGTCGCCACAGCGGAACTCCGGTCCACTAATGATTGGTAGTTGATTTTTACGTGCCAAGTTACCAGCCCTGACGCACAACCTTCAACGAAGGTACGCCCATTCGCGCATGTCTCCACGCTGAAGACACTCTTGCTGAGAATCGAACCGGACAGCGTCTTACTGTGAGACGACAATGCTACCACAGCACCACCACCGCGGGTACTATATGTTGATGTATGTAATTGTATGAATTATTTACATACTGATACTTCTCTAGTGTACTATAAAAAATATTTTAGATATACTGTCTACAGATAGTTTTATACCATTCACCAGAAGAACTTGTATAGTTTTACTATAGCAATCTGTACTTGCCTGCTCTCTTCTCTTGTGGTTAATGAGTTTACTGCGGCCTATTGCATCAACTTTTACTGTACCCGAAGATGCAAATTAGTCAGCCATTTACGCACAGGTCAGTAGCTCATATGCAGTGTGTTCTGTTAATGAAATATAACTTGATGCACAAGTTGAATAGACAGCAGTAAAAGATACATAAGTTTTGGAATTAAATGTCAAACGTTTAAACGCATAGCCTAATGTTTTGAACTCAACATTAGGGGTTGGTCTCTGCATGTCAACAGCAAAAGATGATGGCATCTGCTAATGTGCGGTCTCCTTGCAGCACTAAACTTGTACTCAGACATTCTTTTCAGTGATTTAGACTGTCCTCTTAACTTCTCCATTTTCTTACTCTCTCCTGTCTCAGGTTACTCATTCTGACTGTGCTTTGTTTTGCAGGCCTTCATGTTTGGTAAAGGCTGCAATGACAAAGCTGTGTAGAAATGCCTTTACCCCTTGATATAAATACATTCTGCGTATGAGCCTCAGGAATTTGTGGAATCATTTAGGTACGTATTTGTCATCTTTTGTGTTTCATTTGTATTGACACAGAAATATTCTCCATTTGCATATTATTTTTAAAGTAGTTGTCTGCAGCTTTTTAGTTTTATTTATATTATTTATATTTTATTTATATATATATATATATTTATATATATATATATATATATATATATATATATATATATATATATACATATATGTATATATATATATATACATATATGTATATATTATATATATATATTTATATATATGTGTGTGTGTATATATATATATATATATATATATTTATATATATATATATATATATATATATATATATATATATATATATATATATATATATATATACATATATATATATATATAACACAATACATGCATATGGTCAAAGACACCATCTCTGAACATTAGATCCTCCAAACCTACATGTCGAAACTCACAGGGGCGAACGGTCTGAATGTCAAGCATAACACCGAATTCGACATTTCCGGTCGCTCAACCACCACCACAAATGTTACCATGGGTCGAGAAGGGGATATATTAGCTGCTGGGTGTCTGAAGAGATAGAAACAATTAACAATTATGTAGCCCAACGAATGCCTTCTTATCAGTTAGCTAAGAATGTATACAGTATCTATAGCTCCAGCTGAAACTTAGAATAGATCACAATTAGTTTTAGACAGGCTGGCCTGCACATATAGATGACCCATCTAAAACAGGCTCTTTTAATGGCATTTGACTTGCCGTTTTCACTGTAGCTCAATGTGTTTGTGATTGGTTCCTAAGTGGCACATTCACAGACTGATTGGTTCTCGCTAGCACTGACTGGAGTATTAGCCAATTCACTCCTTTCCCACCCTTACTTTCCCAGCCAACCCATTAATCCTCTAATTTAAATAAACCCTTCTGCAAGTACAATTGCAGCAACTTTCTATCTTACATAAAGCATTAAACACATAATTCTTCATCACTAGTGACAGCACATTATACTTGCTTTCCTCTCAAACATCTACAACTGAAATAAGCCCACATTGTAAAATTCTTTACATTTTGATTTAACTCAAAACATACCTTTGTCCAAAAACAGACATCACACAAAAGAAGGCCTTCATCCATAACACTCACCAACTTCCACCACTCTGTTATTAAAAATGACACCCCTGCAACTAACCAAAATAATCCAACAGACATGTCACATTCAAAACTCTACATAAGCTTATCTCAGTAAAGCCCTCAAACAAACTCCAACCTCTAGATAATGAAAGCATCCTTTGCTATACATTATTTAATGCCAAAAGCATGAAAAGCAAACTAGACTAAATTATTGCCTTCACAGACAATTACTCTGTAGACATTGTCACAATAATTGAATCCTGTCTGAAATATATCCAGTCCTAAGTCACTTTCCCCCCAATTACAAGTACCTATTGATGCATGCACAGGCACATTGTTAATGTTCAAACTCTTAATCAATTTGACAACAATTAGTTAAGCTAACTTAACCTCTGACCATGAGCCTGACTGGATTATCATCAGACTCCAAACCAGATCAGCAAACCACCTATACATCTCTGTTGCATAACTAATCCACACATCCTTATCCATCTATCCACAACTCATTTTTTCCCATTTTTGCACATGGGCTTGAGGTGTCACTTCAGCAATGACAATCATCCAAAGATAAGGTTTACACCACTGGGTGGCTAGCCCTGCCATGGTAGCTCTTCTACACTGCACAGTAACACCTATAGCCAATTTAGAGAGTTTAGTCCACCTACTGCACGTCTTTGGAATGGCAATGGTGGTTCAATGGTAGAATTCTTGCTTGCCACAAATCTGTAGATAAATTTTAAATACCATTAAAAATAATTCTCTCCAACATCCCACACAACACATTTTTTATTATACTAGGTGATTTTAACAAATCTGCTCAAGATGTAACTGATTTTTTTCTGCTGTCCTTTAATGTCTTTATATCATAAACAAGCCGTCTAGACCAAACAACAAAGCAGATCATCACTCACTAATTGATCCAATAATCAAATCACATCTACAAACAACTCATGATTCATCACCCACCCACCCTCAGTGCCCACTGCCCCTAACCTTCCAGATTCAAAGCATACAGATATCTGCCCAATATAATCTCATCCAGACCCAAATCTCCTACCAGTTTTGTTAGCCTCTAAACTCACCTCTCCACCATAGACTGGTCACTCAGGCTCTTTGATACAGATGCCAACTCTCTAAACACCTATTATCCTCCTAAAACCACTTGTCCATAGTCTCATGACTATTGAAATACAGCAACAAAAAAGTATGGCTTACTGTCCTCATCATTGTCAACCTCCTTTTTCCAATTTTCTACATGAGGTCAGGGTGTTGTGTCAACTGTCTCCATGTTTCTCGATACAATATCACTCTCCTACCTTTTTTGACAGTCATGCTTTACTGTTGCATGACTTGTCTCACACAACCCAATCATCTCTTTGCTGGATTCCCTTGTTTGCTCTTACCTTCTTCCTGTCTGTCCCAAATCTTCTTCACCTGTCTTCTGCTGTTCTACATAGGAGTCCAAACCACCATAATCTGTTCTCTTTCACTTTCTCTGTAATTAGAACTAGCTTGGCTTCTGCTTTAATGTCATCATGCCTTAATCTGCCCCACAGTGTACATCCTGCCACTTGTCTCAGGCACATCATCTCCATCACCTGTAGCTTCTTCAACTGCTCTGCCTTCACTGCCCAGGTTTCTGTGCCACACAGTAGTACTGGTCTCACCACTGTTTTCAACACCTTATTTTGGCATTATTCTGTCATACAACCTGTACCAGTTGGCTGAAGCCTCTCTGATTCTAGCTTTGACCTCTTCAATCAGACTTCCCTTCCCCTCATCCACCCCTCCCAGACACTTAAAGCTGTTAATCTTGTTAATCTTTTTCCACTATTTTCCCTTCCATCTTAATTCTCATCTTCTTCTGCTTTCTGCCTTTTGCTGCCATTACAACTGAGTTGTCTCACAGAAACGGATAACTGCAGCCAGCGCCTAAAAGTAAAAAAAAAAAAAAATGCATAGTCACCCTTCGGGGAAAAACATAGCTACCAAATAGGTGGCAATCCACTGAGCACAGAAGAAGTTATCAGGGACCTGGGGACCCAGGTTGATAGTAGTCTGTCATTCGACACCCATGTAGCTAAAGTAGTTAGCCTTCTACATTGCCCACCTTATCATGAAGGGATTCTCATCTAGATCAAGGGAGGTCATAGTCTCCTTTACTCATCACTCATCAGACCAATGATTGAGGAATGTATCTGACCCGACACTTGCAGCAGCTGGAGAGGCCACAAAGTTCCTCACCAAAAGGATAAAGGGTCTCAAAATGTCCTATAAGAACTCCAGCTGCTCAGAGGTGACCTTTGCCTAACATACAAGGCCATGTCAAACCCAGATTTGATGAATATGCTTCACCTCAAAATGGCCTTGTTCAAGAGAAATCTTGACCAATGGATGATTACCTCAGTGTCACTGCTCGACAGAGGCAAAGAAAATAATGGGTAGTTCCCCATACTAAAGGGGGGGTGGGGCCAGCCACAAATGCGGGGCTAGGCTTGTAAATGCCCTCGGGCAGATAGCCTAGTATGAACCTATGAACCTATGAACCTATGAATCTGTATTCAGTTACCTTCCATGTGCCTTTCCCCCACACCTCTCAACTGTACAGATTTTTGCAGAATGTCCAGATTTTTGTTTATATTTTTGGCCTGTTTTTCTTAAATATGTAGATTTCTGGCAAATTAATGGCGAATCACTAAAGATTAAAATTAGAAAATAATGACAGACATTTGAGTTTCAGACTTCATACCCTTCAGAAAATTCATGCTATACAAAATGTTTTATTCTATCAACTTTCTAAGTTTGTAAGAGCAATATTTTAAAAAGTACCTATTTTTTGGGTCTTTGTCCCACTTTTGTTTATGGCTTTGTTCAGACTTCTTGCTCTAAGAGGTTGAGAGGTACGCTTTCCCCCATCCTTTACTGTAGATTCTGGACTCAGAGTCTTCCTGTAATGCCCCATCATCTGTCTACAGTAACTTTGTTGATTTGTCCCCTCCAATCTGTTCACTAATGTAGTCCATCACCAGTATGAACAGCAGTGGGCTCAGAGTTGAATACTGATGCACACCCACTCCCCCCCCCCATGAGAACCCCTCTGTGAGTCCAAATACTGTTTGTGATTGAGTCATTGAGTCCTTGTTCATAGCCTGCACTAACTTTAACTATGTTTCTGGGACTGCAAACCATTGCAGGACTGCCCAAATCAGCTTTCACGGGACCTTCTCATATGCTTTCTCAAAGTCTAAGAATGCTGGGTTGAACTGATTCCCCATCTCCAGCTTCTTCTCAATTATCTGTCTCACTGCAAACATTGGTTTAATTGTCACCATCCTGATCTGAATCCAAACTGCTCATATCCCATCTTACTTTCTACTACTCTTTGTATTTGTTTATCTATCACCCTCTCCAGAACTTTCAGGCAGTGCAATAGAAGATGTATCCCTCTGTACTACCTACAGGTGTGGATGTCCCCCTTTATTATTTCACAATAGAATGCTTATTCTCTAGTCATGTGGGATGCACCTTTGTAGCCATACAGCTATGAGTATCCTCAGGAGCAATTTCTCCCCTATCTCACCGAACATCTTAACCATATCTGCTCTGCCCTCATCCAAGCCTGCTGCTTTTCCTGACTTCATTTCCCTTAGTGCTGTTCTTACTTCTTTTAGGGTGAGTTCCTCCTATTCCCTCACCGTAGGCTGTGTCTTGGGCAATGCAGTTTCTTTGAGGTTTTCTTTATTCAGAAGGTGCTGGAAGTGCTCCTTCACTATGCCTTTGATGTCCTGTGGACTGCTGAGCAGGTTGCTGCTGGCATCCCTTGTGTTCATCTGCTTTATCTTTCTGTCTTTAGGATCATAACAGGTTACTAGACTAACTGCCCTAGAGCCTTTTTAAGCCTACCCATTCATGACACATTTTTTCCAGTAAACAATACCTACAGACTAGAATGGCTTTCATTTATGCCTGTTCCTTAGGACATTTGCAGAATGCCACTCTCCATATGGGCCACAGGCAACAAGTCAGGGGTGGATTTGCAATTTCCTATCTATTGGTCCAAATTGCTTTTAAATAGGCTTAGAGACGACCTCTATTTCACATAAATGGGGAGTCTATGCAAGAGAAGGGGTAATCTCTGAGACACATACTTATTTCTCCAACATGTTTTGTTTATGTCAAAGACAAGCCCCAGGATTCATGAAGCTCAGTGCAAGGCCAGCGTTAGGCTTGCACCGACCATGTGGCGTGAAGATGGCGCAGTAGTGCCAAATGCATATTAATGAAGGCACGCTGCCGCCACAGCCACGTGCATAGGAAACGAGCGCGAGTGCATAGGGCGTATCGAAGTGCTGCACGGAGGCATGGAAATGTCAGCTGTCGACGTGCAACCTAAAATGTTTGCATATAACAATTTGCATGCAATAGTAATCACATCTGTCAGTGTCCGTGTATACTGAAATGTATGCAAAGTATGCAAGACAGTTCCTGCGAACATAAAATGAAGAAGCAAACACAAATGCACGGTAGGGAATAACGGGTCCCCATTCCTCGAACAAATGACATTGAAAACTGTGTGCCCATAGTCCAATGCAGTGTAGATAGTTATACCAAGTGGAAGTGAAACGCATAATGTTAGCGCGCCTCCAATAGCTACATCCAGCCCAATGGTCAGGGTCACCAGCTGTCCCACATTGTGAGGGGAGAGTACACAGCTGGGCAGATGTGTCCATAATAAAACCATGATAAATGTAAATATCTAGCGACCGTATGACAGAATTATATCCCACAACGCATGTAATAGTCACATACAATAGGTATGTCCATATTTAACATACCATATGTGACAAGAAATAGAATAAGCAAGAAAACGAAACAGAAGGAGCATATAAACTGCTACAACAATAAGGCAACATGTAGGCTTAAAGGAACAGTATTATCTGTAGCATTGACTGTGGGTATGTGTTGTCCAGTACAATCGGATATGTGTCCAGAATATATCCCATCCTGGACATAGGAAAAGGTGGCACCCTACCAATGATCAGAGCAGTCAGTCAAAATCTGCACAAATGCGGTCCAAGCCGTACTTGTCAGGATGTGTCACAGTTGAACGGGTATTACCCGGGTGTACCAACCATGTCATGAAAGTTAAGTATGGGCGTGTACCTATGCGCGTGATGTATAGCATGTGGAAGGTGAAACATCACAGGGTAGTCCACATAACCATACAGGTACCTGACATATGTAGTGTATGCAATGTGTTACCTTGACCATGTCATGGGCCATCAACCAAAGCAGTGATGGATGGAGTGTCAGGAATATGTGTGCGTGTGTGTGGGGGGGGGGTAATGGTATAATCCTCAAAGGTGAGACTGTGTTGTATGCAGAATAGGTGAACTGGAGGTGTATGAGGGAGCAGCGGGTGAATCAGAAAGAAACACAAAGAACATGTATACACATCTGCAATACAACCTGACAGGCCATACTGTAGAACACAATCCCACAAACATATGAATATTAAAATGTGCGATACAAATGCACAGAAATGTCACTGGCACATACCCACAGATTGGTCCTGATGGATCCAGCCCATTCAAATGCAACACACCTGGATGCATAATGGAATACCCATCATCCCCTCCACAGCACACAACCTGCCCGCCATACCTGAACATCCACCAAATCCAGTCATACTTGGCCTACTAGCTTGGCGCAGTCACATCTACGCATAGTGACCACTACTCATATGTAGTAGGCAGTGTCACCCTAGGCAGTTTCAGGATTGCAAACTATGTATCCCTTGCATGTAAACCCCCCAGCACATTTTCATAACGCCAAAAGAATGGTTGGTATTGGTCTTGTTAAATTCTTGGATATCCCTCATGGGATAAGTAACTTGTGTAAACATCAGAATGGGTATCAAGACACGATGTCTAGTCCTGTAGACATCTGGACACAAGTTTGAATGTGCAGTAGTGGTGCACGAGACTGTCCAGCCCTAGACGGTCATGCAGAACCTACTACCCAGGATCAAACACCTGCCCGTGATGCACATGTCCACACATGAATAATCGAGAGAATATATTGTACACATTCACATAGTGGCACTTGGAAATAGGGTGATAAAGGCACTGACGTAAACAGGATATCCCCAGATCCACTGTGTGAGGGACAGTCACTGTGTGGGTAGGTGTGTCCTGACCAACGATGATACAATGCCAAATGTCCTGTGATTGTAGGAAATAACTATGTACCATAACTGCATGTAACAGTTGCCTAAAGCAGTCATGTCAGGATAGAAAATACATAATTCATACAAGAAACAGACTAACAACTAAAGTGCTAAAGGCATAGGCTCTCAGCTAGGAAAATAATGAATGTTCTAAACCTGCACTGACTGTGGTTATGTGTTGGCCTAAACAATCTGGTGTCCCCCGAATAAATCCCAACCTGTACATATGACAATGTGTCAACCCTACCAATGGTCAGAGCATTCTCACAATAACTGGCCAGCCTCTTAATCACTCACAAAGCCAGTGACCTTTGGAGGAAAGGTGTGAATGAGAATGACTAATTACAACAATTAAGAGTAATAGACACATTTAACTGCAGAAAATTAGTAGTAATACGAATCTGTCAACACGTTCCAAGTTAATAGTACTAATATGGTAGAAGTGTCCATGATTGTCCCAGATTTGCCATAGCCTTGTCCCTGTCACTGTAGAAACTAGTCCCCGAGTATCACAGAGGTCCGTACACATATGTACATCAACCAACTGTCACATTTGTTGACAGGACTATTGCATACCTGTAGTGAATTTATAACTGATTTCCAAAATAATATTCATCGTATATATAAATGAATGAAATAGTCAAATCTGAAGGGAAACACGTGGAAACTCCCCCCCCCACCCTGTATTATGTAGTGGTGGAACCACTAACTGCCCTATATTATGTAGTGCCAACCTAATAATGTGGTCAGAGGTGCCCAAACACCTGTGTCTGTAAACACAGGTAGAATGCTAAAATCTGGACTAACTCTGTCCATGTACTACATCTGATATTTGAACAAGTACAGAGCAGTTCTAGTCACAAGTAGGACAAGCCTAAACCCAGAGCAGCACATGAATACCCTGACAATCAAACACACGTATGTGCGAGGACTATAAGCGTAGGAGTTCTGAATATCCTTGGAGTGAGTAGACATGCAGCACGGGTCCAGAGCAGTAGGAAGTAGGGAATGTCGGAAGTGTAGTACTGTGGTTTTCCCAGCAGGAAAATGGATACCCGCTGTGTAAGTGAAACGGTGAGGCGTATGTCAGAGTAGCTATGAACCATGGGTATACATATAAATGAGGCAGAGCAACAATAGTGTAGTGGTTAGAGCATCCGCCTAACGTAAAGGCATTCCCGGTTCAAGTACGACTATAGCACATATTAATTTATTGTGTAATGAATGCCTCTGTGCTGTAAAGTCAACATTTATACATGTAAAGGTGACCACGTGTCTTGCATGGTGCCGTTAACCGGATTCCATCAATCAAAGTGGTACTTTCATAAGGAATAAGGAACATGTAGTCACAAAGAAGTGGCAGTAAACATATGTAACTCACAATAAGTAGATCCAAGTGCGCCTGTGCGGGTGTAAGCAGCTTGTAGCATAGCAAATGTATGTTGTCTCGTACAGCTGTAGCTTTTATATATATAGATGTATATATATCTATCTATATATATATATATATATATATATATATATATATATATATATATATATATATATATATATATATATATATAGATAGATATACAGATGTGTGTATAGATAAATATCCACAGACATAAATATATATATCTATATATATATATATATATATATATATATATATATATATATATATATATATATATATATATATATATAAAATAGAATGAACGCCGAAAGACGAAAACAAACATAAAGGTTCTGAAGGGAATCTAGAGCAAGTAAGGTATTATAAAGTGATCACAGTGTATGTCAGATAAAGCTGCACAAGAGTGAGTAGAGCACCGCTATGCACACCAGAGGCAGGGTTATACCAGTGGCCATAACATCGTTGACGTGCTACGTCAACATTATACACAGATGGATTGTAGTTCATGTTGTGACCACCTACACTTGTAACCCGCAAATCGTTCGTAATCCATAACACCAGGAAAGGCACATATGTGCAAATATGAATGGAGGGAGACACTGTGAATACAAGAGGTGGTACAAAATGTATGTAGGGCCCCAATGCCCTGGAGAGGGCAATGTGTAAAGGTGTGTCATGGCTGTGATATCAGGAGGATAATGGCTGTTATGCGTGGAAACTCAACACGGGTGTGCTGGAGAAACTATGGATATGCGATTATGGACACAGGAGTGCTAGGGTATGTTGCGCCAGTTGCAATGGAGCGGCCTGTGGAGGTCACCTAGTATGTAGGTGCGATTCCCAGATAGAGCGTCGTCTGCGTGGAGACATGCGTGAATGGGCGTACCATCGTCTGAGGTTGTGCATCAGGGCTGGCAGCTCAGAACGTAAAACCTATCTGCCAACCATGAGCGGAACGGAGTTCTGCTGTGACAACCCCAAACCGGGAAAAGCAGAAAGGCACAACTACATGCAGACATCAATATGTTGACATACAATCTCTGTAACACAAGCACTCATTCTATTAACATTAATAATATGAATGTGCACAGAAGCAAACACAGTAGCAGGAATAATAGGCTGCGCATACGAGTAATAGGTTGAATGACACTGTATCACATCACACTTATCAGCAGTACTCCAGACATGAAAAATGTGCGACATCTGTGCGCTGTATACCGTGCAGTATACTGATCACAAGTTCACCGGAGTGAAGTGTTGGTGTCATAATGACTAAGGCAATAGTTGCTGTTGAAGCAAAGATGAAACCCAATACGCATATGTAAGTGTATATGTCCGGGAAATGTATTGGTTAACGGACACACAGATGTATATATAGATAAAAATATATATACATGTAGATATATATATATATATATATATATATATATATATATATATATATATATATATATATATATATATATATATATTTATATATATATATATATATATATATATATATATATATATATATATATATATATATATATATGTGTGTACACACACAAAGATATATACATATATATATATATATATATATATATATATATATATATATATATATATATATACACACATACAACAGGTATTGATATATACACATACACACAAAACAAATATATATGTCATTGTAGATATACACATGTACATAACTAGGTTACTTTACAGCAATTAGGGGTAACATATGTTCAGACTGGGCATATGTTACTGGGAGGTCCAATAAATAAATGTTTTACCTCCCACACTGCCCAGCTAGGCCGGTCAGACATACAGACACGCAATAAAGGTAAATACACTGCTGCATTCCAAACCACCAGCAGGAAAGTACCAGTGGGAGAGATCTGCAAGGTCTACACTTTAAACATGGATAACGGGATCCCTTGCGGGACACCACAAATTCACTATACAGACAACCTGTAGTCATTGACGCAAGCAGGATGTAGCTGTACACGGAACAGTAGGTTGTGCAAGTGTAATAACACATGGGTTGACAAAATGTACGACATGTGTCCCGAGACGGGGAGACTGGGCAATGTGTAGGGGTGTGCTCATACCCCAGCTGCGCTCACAGTAAGTAGTTTTCATGAGTGCTGTAGAGGGGTGCCAGGTAGGTGAACCATGGGTATGCAATAATGGGCTTAAGTGTGCAGGTGCTGGTTGGCAGAGATGTAGTAGGCCCGCCCAGTGGAAGTTATTAATATTCCTATATGGGCATAGCAGATGCCTATACCTCCCAAACCTGAAGAGCACATCTACCGGATAGTCTGTAAACCATTGGGGGAATACATAGGGACCAAATCAGTGCCGTGTACCCGATTAGCATGTACGTCCATAGTTATGAATCAGAATGTAACAAAGTCCAACTAAACACTTCCAGAACCAGTGATATTAGGTGGACAGGTGGCGGAATACAGGTAATGACAGATGACAACATGTATGAGTCATAAACAGCATGTACCTCGACAAACGTGAATGAATACATATGCTCTGTGACTGTCAATGTTTCTGGTTAATAGAACCAATCATCTAAATGTGTCCCACAGAGTGTTATGCAGTGTTCCTGATACAGAGTTCATTCTCCCCCATTGGTATGAGAGGTGTGCTAGTGACGGAAAGTGCATAATTTGCTGACCACCTTAGGTAGATGATAGCATAATAGATGAGGTTTACCACCCATACGCCTTTGAGGGGCACACCCGTCTGGGCAATTGTGTCCTGCAAAATGATTATTATGGCACATGGCCTGTGAGTTTGGGAAAGGAGGCCATATATTGTGTGTAGTGGTGTCAGAAATTAATCTGTTGTATCACAAACAGCTACATGTAATAGGAAACAGTATTAGCAATTATAATGATACAAGAATAACCTTAACGTATGCAAACCATTGAAGTAGTCAGTTTACTACTGGCTGTGGGTATGTGTTGCCTTGACACATGTGATAGCTCTACATATAGGATCTATAGGGCCGCCACCATTCTGAATGGCCAAAGTGGGACCTGCTCTGTAGAAATGTCAGACGTACCAGGGCAGAACATACCTACAGCCATGCATAGTACAGAAATATGCATATCAGCACAAATCAAAGCTTAGTCTAGCAGCAGTAAAGTTGCTTATGCTACTACATATAACATATCAACATGTCAGGTATACAAGACCTGTAACAAGCAACCACTACAGACACATAGAATATGGGAATGTCCCCTAATCAGTACAGTTGCAATGGCTAGAGTATTGTCACATGACATATGCCTAATGAGGGACTGTCCCATGCAAAGTGGGAAAGGTGTTACTCCTACAGTCTCCCGTCGTGCAATCTGAAAGGTGGAAAACGTACAGTAGGTATGCAGTAGCATGACTCGGTGGACAGCTGCGTTAACAAAATAACATTCACATGTCAGCATTGCAGAGTATTGGTTCCCATGTATCAAGCAGATGGGAGCAGATCGTATGAGGAACATGCATATAATACGATTATGTCACTGGACAGGCCGCCGAGTCCATACAGTCGAACGCCTGCCGTCACCAAATGGTTAGACATACCCGATACTGTAGTCATGTAGTCCGATGTAATACGCATCACAAGGGATCGCCCACACCCAGTGTGAGTGATAAATGTAAGCACAAATGTCGGTAAGCGAGCGGCTGTAAGCGTGTTTGTCTACCAGTATGCCAGTAGTGCACTCTCAAAGAAATGTGGAGTCTAAACGGGTATAAGGTGCTGTAACCAGAGGTCAGCAGTGCTTAACACTGTGCAAACCCACGCACAACCGCTCTCACCTGCTGGAATGTGCCTTACCCAGTCCATATCCAAAGGCGTCGGTCTGTCGGCAAACAAAGAACCGTCCTATTCATGTGCTGGTAGCAGTACCCTGCACACATAGCTCATGTGAATTAACAATAGACCATGGCATATGTACAGACAATAGACCACACACACACCATACAGCAGTCATCCAACAGTATAGCAATGTACTGGCAGATATGTCCGGACCACTGGTGTATGCATGCCTGGCCATCCTGTGTTTCAGTGTGTGAGCATGCCCAGTATGACTGTTACGCATGTTGTTGACCGGCATTACCGTCATACCGTCATGTGTGTGAGCATGCCAAGTATGGTCAGCTGTATCGCATGTGTCACATGTCCAGATAGTCAGTACCGTGTTGCTGACCCCTCCGTTCTACACAGACAGGTGTCATGCTGTGTCTGCAGGGTAGCTAATGGTCATGTGGCATTGACAGTTGCTACATGTCTGCATAGCGTGGGGGGACATCCAACTGGATCCACAGTCCTACACAGCACCGTGGGTGGCGCACATGACTCTCACATGTGTACGTTGGATGAGGGGGGCACAGATGACAGTTGTACACATCTGCCACTACTGTACTGGTATGCCAGGTACTCCATGTCAGTATGTGGACCTACCTAAATTGCTGGTTGGAGGGATACCAGTGTACGTCAGATCCCAGCTTTAAATGCCAGCATAGTGGTGTTGAACGTTCTAGCTTTCACAACCTACATCAAACTGCCTGGCCTGCTGTAGTCTGTTGGTGTCTTTGAGGGTTGAGGTCATTCATTGGGCATATCCATAGGCCATTGTATATCATTTGCCTGTATTGGTCCACACCTGTCCAGCTGCATGGAACGTGTGTGGGCTGTACGGACACACATGATGTTTAGCCCATAATCTGCAGTGGGTTGGGACACCCTGTGTACTACTGGCTACCATTGTGACCCCCGTATGTGCTACAGATGTCATGGTGCCACTATGGACGTGTACTGTCTGCTGCCCTAACATTCGGCCACCAAAGTCTCTTGTATGCTCACATACAAACCATAGCAATGGGTAAATACACATTCTAATACAACTGCCAATTGTTAGGTCGATAGACGTATCCTGGGGGTGTTCTGGACCTGAGGATGGTGCTTGAGGGCTGCCTATGTCAAATGCACACAGTGAACCTCCTATACATGGCCGAGCACAGGTAGTGTCATGTTTGGCATACATTGTACTGTGTGCGGGTCAGACAGGAGAAATCCGTGGGTACCTACTGTGTCAGTGCATATGCCTTGTGTTGCCTCTTTGCCAAGGGCAGGTCATACTGTGCACGACCTTTCGCCGACTGGGCCCTGCTCAGGTAGTTCCTTCGCCAAGTCACACTGTGCCTGTACAGGCCTTGGCAGTGGTGTTGGGCCATGTGGCCCTGCCCCATGCTGTTCCTGCTGCAACTGTTACTGCAAGATCAGATTGTGTAGCATAGCAAATACCATAACAAATTTTGTGCATGTTGCTAGTGAATACTGCAGGGCTCCACCGGATGTTTCCGGATACCAGAACCATGACCTGAGCATCCCAAACACATGCTCAATTATATGTCTTGCCTGTGCATCTGCCTCATTATGGTGTGAGTGTTCAGGTGTGTGTGCATTGCTGATGGGTGTCATCAGCCACGACACCAGTGGTTACCCATCATCCCCCACTAGGAGACTGTAGGGGATGTCCATATTGGCAAAGGTGTGGTACAGCTGTGTCAGAAGCCATATATTGGAATCATCATAGTTTCCAAGTCAGACAGCACACACATTCAATCTAATGCCCTGGCCATCGCATATGGCCTAGCTGTTGGAGGGTATGCCCCTGCAGTGAATGTAGGCCCTACCCCGCTCACCAGGTGGTGCTTTGATGTGTACGTGTGTGCAGGCTATAGCACCCAGTACCCCAGGGTAGTCAGCCATGTGGTTGAAGAGATGCATATTGCTGGTCTACTAATCACGTGTGTTGAGGACATGTACGTGCTCACTAGCATGTGTTGACATGGCGTCTGTGAACTGTTGCAATACTCTGGATGCAGATGCCTGTGAGATCCCCATGATATCCCCAGTTCTGCTGTGTGAGGTACCTGTGGCTAGTATACCTAGGCCAACATATACTGTGGTATCCACTGTGAATGGTTTCCCTCGGCCTGTTTGACATGTCAGGTGTGACAGACACAGGTCAACAAGCTGCTGTAGGAGGTCTCTGTCCACCCCATAGTGCTCCACCATCCCCAGCTCATGTAGCCCCTGGTAAGTCACCCTGGGTCTATAAAGTCTTATGTCACCCCAGTAAGGGTTGTTCGGCAGCATACACATCCTCACTGCCCTCAGCCTCCTGCACATGTTGGTCTATGTTGCCTGCTGCAGCCCTTCTCATTTGGTTGGACTGTGTTGTGAAATGTCCCCGCAGGTATACACTGGTGGTGTAGAGTGCAGAAGAAACCTGTGCGTATGCTGCTTGTTCACATTATCGTACTGTTCAAGTGTGGGCTGGCCATGTAATTTGCTGATTGTGCTGATCATCACCTGTTTGTGCAGCCTGTACACCCTGACTACCCCACTACTGCTTTTATCCCTCCCCAATGTCACCAGGCAGGTATAGACACACCCCTAGCTTAGGCGTGCTAAGGCAGGAGCACTCCCGAGGCACAGTTCTGCAATGTACGTACAGTATGCTTGACCCCCCTCCCATGCTGTCAAATATATTCGAGCTCTGCACCCGGCTAACTACACACATACACTCCAGGGATCTGCATCACACCATGGGGATAAATGGGATACACTATTGTCAACCTTATCTGCATAGTATAGTCTTCTAATGAATAGTTATATGACCCATACCGAACCTCCAAATTAATAATCACTGCTTAGTGTCGCTCAGATCCGTACACAACTGGTAACAGGTGCCTTACTATCACCATATTCAATGTCCCACAGTCTTCCCAGCAACAAAATATACGACTACAACCCGGGACCCTGCACACAACAGACGATGTGCATTACCACTACGCCATGGCAGATATACATACATCCGAGGTTATCACATACAGATCATCCAGCACAAACATTCAATAGTGCTGATTTCCCCAGACATATATGTTTATATCTATGTCTATCTCTCTGTATCTACATATATCATATATATTATATGTATATATATATATATATATATATATATATATATATATATATATATATATATATATATATATACATACACACATATACATATACACACATATGTAGATATTGCATTTATATCACAACAGCAGACCACATGACAGCAAAGCATTAGACAGGAATGAAAAGGAAACTACATGTGCCACCTGCATCATGTAGTGTTCTTACTATCAAGGCATCTGTTGTTTTGTTGCGTCACACGGGTCAGACTGTATTAAGGGTAAGAGTAGGGTGGCTGACATTTACTCACCAGACCTATTGGCAAATGTATGTGTTGACAACCCAGTGTCTTGGCAGAATATGCGGGCTGTGGACACTATATAGGTCAGCAACAAAACACACTGAGCACATCCTGCAGCTAGCCACCCACAGATAAAAGCACATAGGGTATAACTGCCAAACACACACACCTGCCATGCCTTGGAATCGAGCACCTACCTGTCTATTCTATCTCACTACAGCATTATGCAGTAACAGAACATGCTACTGAGTTTCAGCATCACAGCACTCCCAGAGGCATACTTCTGGGTGGGTGACATCATCAGCAAAGGCAAAGACACCGATAGGGACTGTACGGAGAGTGAGCTGTCTAAAAACATCAGTCTGTTCCCAGGCAGCTGGAAACACACACACACGGCAGGGCGAGGATTCGAACAGAGAACATACTACCTGACTACCTTTTCACACTACAGCATTATGCAGTTACAGAATGCGCTACCAAGTTTACTGGAACACAGTACTCCCAGAGGCATACTTCTAGGTAGGTGACATCATCAGCAAAGGCAAAGATGCCAATAGGGAATGTATGGAGAGTGAGCAGTCTAAAAGCATTACTCTGTCCCCAGACAGCTGGAAATACACACACTTGGCAGGGAAGGGAGTTGAACATACACCTAACAACCTTATCACACTACAGCATTTTGCAGTTACAGAACGTGCTACTGAGATTACTGAAGCACAGCATTCCCAGAGGCATACTTCTAGGTGGAAGACATCATCAGCAAAGGCAAAGACACTGTTAGGGAATGTATGGAGAGTGAGCAGTCTAAAAGTATTACTCTGCCCCCAGGCAGCTGGAAACACACAGACACTTGGCAGGGCTGGGAGTCAAACATACACCTAACTACCTTATCACACTACAGCATTATGCAGTTATAGAACATGCTATCGAGATTACTGGAACACAGCACTCCCAGTGGCATACCTCTAGGTGGATGACATCATCAGCAAAGGCAAAGACGCCATTAGGGAATGTATGGAGAGTGAGCAGTCTAAAAGCATTACTCTGTCCCAAGGCAATGGAAAAACACAGACATACACACTTGGCAGGGCTGGGAGTCGAACATACACCAAACTACCTTATCACATTACAGCATTTCGCAGTTACCGAACATGCTACTGAGATTACTGGAACACAGCACTCCCAGAGGCATACCTCTAGGTGGATGACATCATCAGCAAAGGCAAAGACACCATTAGGGAATGTAAGGAGAGTGAGTAGTCTAAAAGCATTACTCTGACCCAATGCACTGGAAAAACACAGACACACACACGCACATGCTTGGCAGGGATGGGAGTCGAACATGCACCTAACTACCTTATCACATTACAGCATTTCGCAGTTACCAAACGCGCTATTGAGATTACAGGAACACAGCACTCCCAGAGGCATACTTCTAGGTGGATGACATCATCAGCAAAGGCAAAGACACCGTTAGAGAATATATGGAGAGTGAGCAGTCTAAAAGCATTACTCTGTCCTCAGGCAGCTGGAAACACACAGACACACACACACACTTGGCAGGGCTGGGAGTCAAACATACACCTAACTACCTTATCACACTACAGCATTACGCAGTTACAGAACACGCTACCAAGATTACTGGAACACAGCACTCCCAGAGGCATACTTCTAGGTGGATGACATCATCAGCAAAGGCAAAGATGCCGATAGGGAATGTATGGAGAGTGAGCAGTCTAAAAGCATTACTCTGTCTCCAGGCAGCTGGAAACACACAGACACTTAGCAGGGTTGGGAGTCGAACATACACCCAACTACCTTATCACACTACAGCATTTCGCAGTGACAGAACATGCTACCGAGATTACTGGAACACAGCACTCCCAGAGGCATACTTCTAGGTGGATGACATCATCAGCAAAGACAAAGATGCCGTTAGGGAATGTATGGAGACTGAGAAGTCTAAAAGCATTACTAGGTGGATGACATCATCAGCAAAGGCAAAGACGCCGATAGGGAATGTATGGAGAGTGAGCAGTCTAAAAACATGACTCTGTCCCCAGGCAGCTGAAAACACACAGACACACACACACTTGGCAGGGCTGGGAGTCGAACATACACCTAACTACCTTATCACACTACAGCATTACGCAGTTACAGAATGCGCTACCAAGATTACTGGAACACAACACTCCCAGAGGCATACTTCTAGGTGGATGACATCATCATCAAAGGCAAAGACGCCGATAGGGAATGTATGGAGAGTGAGCAGTCTAAAAGCATATTACTGTCCCAAGGTAGACGGAAACAAACACATGGCAGTGGTGTGAGCAGTGGCAGTGGCAGTGGTGTGAGCATGACAACTGCCTATCTACGGAGCACTATTACAACACTACATAGATACGAGACGCGCCACAGACAGTACACCCTTCAAGGCAGTCAACCAGTGTGTTCAATGTAGGAATCCATCCTGACATGGGGTATGGACATCTGTTGCCTGGATGATCACTATCACTATACAGGATTTCAATGTTCATGCCCATACACAGAGGCACATAACCAACACAAGGTGTCACTGGGCATGCTCACACAGTAGCACATGTCCATTTGGAATGTACTGTGTGTCCATCTACACAACAGCATACTGGGCATGCTCACACACTTAGTAGTAGTGAAGGGCTGTCTTGTATGCACACAGATTCTAAACACGGAAAGGCACAGTCGATGGTGAACATTGTTAGCATGAACGCTGCACTACATATATCTGACACCGGTCGTCATTGCTAGATGTGTAGCGTTCGTAATCACAGCTGACAATCCAGATCCAACAATGGGGAATATGGACATCTCTGCAGTGAGGAACACCTGGCATATGGCACAGTTGTGCACAATAGCACTACCACCATATACCTCAGATACAGACATGTGGGCCATAAGACCGTGACAGAGCACTCCAGGTGTTAGTGTCCCCACGTACATGAAGGCCACTAACATGTACTAACCAGTACACACTCAAGAGCCATCACAGATGTCTCAGGTGCAGATCACAGTGATAAATTCTGCATTCTACTATGTAGCCCTCAGACATCACTTTGTCCTTGGACCAGCAATACACATACACACATACATACATTACTACAACACCATGTTAGTCATGACCAGTGGACTGTACATAGGTCTACAGCAACTGTGCAGACTACACATATACTAACAGGGTTCCATCATGTGTTATGCAATGCAATGATACCACTGTTCATAACCAGGTCGGCTCTACACATAACAGGGGCCCTGGGTCTTATACAGCTGTAACAGATGACTGTTGCTGTACACCAAAAAACACTCATGTTTGGATATGACATACCTGTAATTGCCATGGATATGTACATGGCCCACACACAAACACACAACACATATGTACATAGCATAACTTTTGCTGTCCTCCGTGCAGACAAGTGGCAACAGCATTCACACGCATGCACATGGAAGGTAGGTCCATGGCTGTTGAATGCTAACAGTACATAAGGTAGCAATGTTGACTGAGGTAACATTCCCTCAGTACTAGTTACCCATGACAACCATCATATCATACAACAGTCCATGTGTCATGTATGTCATCACACATGTCCACCAATTGCAATGCATACAAACATGGCTACATGACAGGAATGTAGGACCAATACACATGTACATGTAGTGGTGTGCATTCAGCTACCATGCATGTGCAGTAGCTGATGTATGCAGTTCATTTGTGTCTAAGTACAACATGCAGTTGCAATGCAGCCCCATCATTGACACCTGTATATAGTGAAATACTGACAGTACGGTAGGATGTACATCAGGTATGGATGGATGTGTGTACATAAAGTTGTGGTCCACCTTTGCAGATGGATGTTTGCTGAAGACAGCTCGCAGGTGTGTCACAAGCCGTCCTACCATGACATCTGCAAAAGTACGCTATGTTACTGTTACTTGAAGGTGAAGACATACAACCTGCACAGCGGTCAGGGTGTTACTGACTGTAAATCACTTGGCACCTGTAACACTTATGTCCTCCCGTGTGCATATAGCAGCACAATTGCTGAAGGTAGAGTTGGTACACATAATGCGGCCAATACTGCTGCATGTCTGTCAGACGTATCATCATATAGCAGGTGTATGATTCACAGTACTGCCATGTGTGTTTGCTTGTGTGACCATATATGCCACGTATGGTGGGGAATACATCCCAAATGTTACACACCCCTGTACACTGTTGTAGAGATCTGTACATACTGCAGTGTAGAAAGCAAGACATAGGCAGGGGTGGTGTGTGTATCGCACACATGCAGCTATCTGTATGTGAATGACATTTGTGGACTCCACAGTGTGTCTGTGTGTATGTATGTATGGCTGTCTGGTGCATGGCGTGAGGGTGTATGCTACCATACAGAACAGACAGGATCCCTAACCCCTTATGGTGATGCAGTCTACTACCCTGTTGATGCCGTCGGTCTCAGCCTTACTGGCTACCTGTACATGTTCATTCTCTGTGTCATGTCATGTGGGTGCACAGTACTGTGAAGGTGATTACCACATAGGCAGGGGTCCTCACCTCAACACTATCGAGTGTGCGTTATAGTGTCATTGACCCCGTGAGTTTGGTCATGTTACTGTGTGTTTCTGTGTATGCCTGTGCGTGTTCTCATCCTGTAATGTGACAGTGTATTACTGCTACACAGTGAGGCCTCATGCTATCAACTGGCCTCTAACCTTGACATCAGCCAGACCACTGTGTAAACCCCCCGCACCATGTCACTGTACCTGTGATGTGACCCGATATGGATGTCATGTCTCTAGCCACTGTAGCCTATTAAACAGCTCACATGTTTCTGGGTCAGTAAATGTGTGGACATCTGTGGAATGGTAGCCTTTCTAACAGTGAGGTTGAGGCTACGTATATCATGCTGATATTGCCATACATGCCTGTGAGTACTCCACATTTACACATGGGAAACTGCAAACACTGCTACTTATTGGCACATGCAATTAGACCTTAAAGAGGGAAGCAGGGCATCATTACCAACATGCTGTTACTGTTGTTACCAAGACACATACTGTGAACATACAACAATGCACTCTAACTGCAAACACTGTAACGTAATGGCACATGCAATTAGACCTTAAGGAGGGAAGCAGGGCATAATTACCAACATGCTGTTACTGTTGTTACCAAGACACATACTGTGAACATATAACAATGCATTCTAAACCTGTACTACATGGTATGTCTGGTGCGTGTCAACAGTACACAGCAAACGTAATATACACTTATCTCACTATTCTGTTCACCCTGTGCATCAGACCATATGAGCATGTCTCTGCACCGATGGTGTGGATGACAGGTATGCGGCACAGGCATCATCATATGCACAGGGTGATAATGTTGGCCAGGGGCATAGGCTGCACCAGTGGATGACATCATGTGTGTGGGTTAGTGTTGGTGATCTGATTGGACATGTGTGGTTGTTATGCATGTGGGTGTTGCCGTGCCCTACAGATGTTTCTGCTGTGTGCATGTATGTGTGCTCACAGTTCTGCCATGTGTCTGGCCTACACAGGGGTATTATTGACAGCTCCAGATTATACAGACCAGGATGTACAGCTCACTGCGTCCGGCCACGGCCACATGACCTGTGCCTGCCAGGGGTTGCACGAGCACTACCAGGCAGAGGTACAGATTGGCTACTGTCCGATGACACATGTCGACTGGAACCGTGTCCCTGCTGGAAATGTCCAGGGCCATGTCCACGTGGCCTGCTGTGTCCTGGTGTGGACAGTGCAGCACCAGATGCACTGCTACTGCTACCGGCACTGTGGGAGCAGGCATGTGAGGTAGCTCGTTCACATTGACCTGCACCAGGTGGTGTAGCTGGCCTACATCCACGTGGTCTATGCCTCACTCCTACCAGATGTTCCAGCACAGACAGCTCACGCTCACGGATTGCCATGCCACGGTCAAGGATTCCAACCATGTCACCCAATCGCCTGTCCAGAATGTCAGCAATGTGCTGTTGAGCATTTGTCAATGCCTGGATGTTGTCATTTAAAGAATGGATAGCAGTCCTCTGAAGCCTCTGCCCTTTTCTGTTCTGCCGTTCAGCACATGCCTGTGCCGCCATTACAGTCTGAAACATGCGTCTGGTGACACCAGCTGCTGCGCTCTGTCCTGCAGGTGCATGTCTGCCAGAGGTCCTCCTATGAGCAGCACTGGCCACATGCCTGTGTGGCACATCTGCAGTCATTACACTGACACCATGGTGTGAAGACACACCTTCTGTAGCCACCACACATTCCTGTTCCATGCTAACACACGCTGACTGTCCTTCCTCTATGGCCACTGGTGATGGGGTATGTGTTGGCATGAGAACTGTGTGCAGGGAAGAGGGGGACATAGCTGGGATGGCAACCACTGGCACAGATTCAGCCCCTGACAACCCTGCCTGTACTTCATGCATATGTTCATCACTGCTAGAGTCTGTGGGGACACTAACATCATATAGACTGCAGGAGGGTAACGAACCTACATCACCTGTGAATGCAAAGAAAGACCCTACATTGCAATAGACACACAGACAGACAGAGACACAGACACACAGACAGACAGAGATAGAGACACACAGACACACAGAAACAGAGACAGACACACAGACACAGAGACACACACAGAGAGACAGACACACAGAGACAAACACACAGAGAGAGAGAGACACACACACAGACACAGACACAGACACACAGACACAGTCACACAGACACACAGATACAGACACAGAGACAGACCATGCATGTGATTTGACAGACAGCATGCAGCATGCATATGATACAGCAGACGGCATGCAGCTCAGACATTAATAGTGGTAGTTAGCATACATCCCTGGGTTGCACACAACAGCAAGCAGGTGTCATATCAGAAGCCATGCAGTTCACACAATCATGGTAGTAAGCATGCATCCCTGTGATGCACCATGTGGACCAGCACAGGTTAACAGTACACATGGCTGATGTGACCTTGACATTAACATGTAGTATGACATGTAATCTGCTGACGTGTGCATTGACATGCATACATGTCTGACACAATGGTGTCCTGACACATGTACAGCGGTGTAATGGGTATCACATTGCAGTGTTGTCTGAATGCCCCACAGATAGAATGCACTTTTAGCAGTTGTGCATGAGCATTGAATGGTAGTATGAGGCATCTACATTGCTATACAGTGTGAAGTACAGACACTGTGCCATTGCATGACATCATGAGGAGTCTATATTGTTATACAGTGTGGAATACACACACAGTGCATAGCCATGACTGCGTGCATACACATTACATAACTACTGTGGATTGTGACCCACGTGGCTGAGGTGTATACACACTAAACCATGCTGTGTCAGGTGACAGGTCACTGGAAGACCTACGGATGACACCCCTGCACAACTACTAAAATGTCTTAGCTGCCTGGCAACTGTGTCCACACATGGCAGACTTGTCAATACACCATGTCCCACATGACATTTATGTACCACACACATGAGGTGCACAGCTGACAGTGATGTCCAACAGCAGCAAGGGAAATGTACGGTATCTGTGGCCTGATGTAGTGTCTATGCCTGTGGAAGCTGTACAAGTGACTACTGTCATGCTATGACACAGTCATGATGTTCAACACATCTTATATGGTTGAATTACGTGACACCTCCACAAGCTGTGCACAGGCTTTTAGGATGCCCAGTGTTCCACATCAACTATATAACCATTCAACAAAGGCTATAGTTGGACCATGTGTGGACAATGTGCAACAGGGTGTATACACATCACATCTACTGTGTGTTGCTACATGTCTCTGGCCATCCTCCATGGCCATGTATGAACATGTGTTGGCCAAATGTTTGTGATGGCCATCTATCTCACATGTCTGTGTTGTCCCATATGACATACACCCATAGATGTCAGATACATCACTGTCCACGGGGATATGCAGACAAAGGGTTGTATGTTTGGTATGTAGGGTATGTATTATGGGATAGTGAGACAATATTGCAGCCGGAACACTACATGTCTGGTACATGTCAGATGGCACATCATAATGTCTGCACCCATTGCAGGGGCATATTCCACAATGGTGAATCCTGTGGACTGCCCATATACCAGCTCACTGTGTGGTACTGTTTGTGTACCACACATGTGTTGTTCCAATGTATAGTACATATTCCTACATTGAACAACACCTCCACCATTGTATGCACAGCTGTCCACACATCTAGCAATGACAGATACTGTGGTTTCATGTCGGTGTTTTATTTAGTTTGTATATATTGCACATGGGTAGCCAGTGTGATTGATGACAGATGCGACCTGTATATCATGACTGGACCATACATTATGTGTACATGTGTTAACTGGCCACATGGCGAATAGATCTATGCATTAACATGCCTGATACTGATAACTGTCTCACCAGCAATGGACTGATGTCTGTGCGGCATGCCAGAGGTACCTGTATAGGGGTGACACAGCAGTTTGAACATTATCCATGACTGTATGACAGCTACAGGGTACACTGTGCATGTTAACACATTCGCCTGCACAATAGCATATAGTATGCACATGTGTGCATACACAGGGTAGCATACTATAGTATGCGGCATGTGTGTAAACATACCTTGCATATGATGTTACATTACATATTGTACAGTGACACATGCAACTAAATGGGATATAATAGTTATATGTGCAGTAGTGACTTACCAGGCAACTCCAGGCTTGGTGGTTGGGAGACACCCACCTCCACGATGGCAGCTAGTGTTTGTCGATGCTGTTCTGAGGGTGTCCCCAGGCTGGCCAGTAGCTCTTCGGTAGGTGTGAGTGGGGGCTGGGTTGGTGGCCCACCACCTATTCTACCTTGTTCCCTGGCAATTGCATTGGCACGCTGTTTCGCATGTCGTATCAGGTCCGTGCAGTGTCTGCGCACCTGCTGGTAGGTGCGGTTATGGCCACCCACATCATTAACCCTCTTGCGAAGTTCCTGCCACAGGCCATCATGCTGTTCGGCATGCTGTGGCACATAGCTGAACAACACCTCATAGTTATCATGGAGGTACGGTATGAGGGCATCATCCTCCAGACGGCTATACACTGGCAGACGCGAACGAGGCATTATCTGGTAGACATAATGATGGAGACAGGTCACAGTATCACAGAGATGTACAGAGATACAGCTGCACATACATTTGTATTAAATCTAGTACGTATGAACAGTTATCTTTGCAAATCATGACACTGACACGACTGACATGTTTGTGTCATACACATGTAACACCCGTTGTACATTGGATATCATCACCATATATGTGTGTCACTTCATTAGATTGCTCATACTCCATGTGAATGCTGTCTTGATGTGGGCATGTCTGTTTGCCTGTACTGGTGTTCTTACCTAACAGCACATGCCTGGATGTGTCCACAGTAATGCTGTTGACCTTGATGCTGTGTATATGTCACATATCAACACATACACTGCCTTAACGGACATGAGAAGTAAGAATGCAGACATGCGCATGGAAACCTTTACATGCATGTGTTTTGCCATATACATCTACATGGCACTGTACAGCAGTTCAACATCCTGCCATGTATCGCCTGTGTTGCACATGTGATACACATGGGACAATGGCTAGCCGGACATTATTTGCAGGGATGGTTATCAACTATAGCATGTACGGGCAAGGTTTTCTAGCTGTATCCGACAGACATTTTGCCACCGCCAGGTGCATCAGTGCCACATTACTGATCCAGACAGTTAATGATACATCTACCATGCGGTCATCGCACCATGTATGACAGAAATGACATGTGCAGCTTTGATGGACAGGGTTGCATGGTATGGCAGGAGTATGTAACATGTATGGCACAGAGATCTGTCCAGCATGTGGCGATCCTTGTAGTAGGAAGGTGGCTGTCCATTACATATGTCTTTCAGATCAGGATATGTACGTGTAGCATGTCCAACATCACAGTGTTGCACATGTCTTTATGCAAGGTAGCCAGCATGCTGCATAGTGGAGGTGAGGATTGTGAAGGCTGGTGTCGCCCATCCACGCATGACTAATACCCCTTAAAATTGATATGTGATCTGATATTGGTCACCCGAGTGCTGTGTATGCCTGTCCAATGATCTCCATGTTCATGGATGGCACCCTGTCATGACATGGGTGCCTCGTATGACTACCTAATAGGCCTGGAGACGTCACCAGCTCAAGAAGGTGAACTGCACAGCACCATCCCTTACACACAGTGCCCATAATGTTGACCGCTGCCTAGGTGGTAGTTAATGGGTACAGGGTTATTCACCTAGTGATGACAATGCTATTAGCAGCTGTCAGATTGTGCACATATGTCACGCACCTCACCCACAAAGCCCATTCTGTATGTTTTCCATAACACTGAGACAGCTATTGCTCCTAGGTCATGGCCATTCATATCTTTACATACGCAGATGCCTCCCATTTGTATGTGTGGTATGGGCTACAATGAGAGGGGTGTACAAAACATTAACCCTGTTTTGCTGTAGCTGCCACTGGTGTGATATGCACATGTCACTCAGACACCTTTTGTAGTGTTGCTTCTGTCAACAGGCCACTGGTAGAACACTCCTGTGACATATGAAGGTACATCTAGTATACTCAGTGTTGCTGGAACACAGTATGGGTGATGATGTCCTATGACCTGTCACAGGTATGCTATGCAGAGTGAAATCATCCGTACTGTCATCTACATCTGTACTGTTAACATCTACATTGATAAAGGTTCATAGACCATACTCAGCAGGGTAATAGTGCAGTGCCTCCAATTATGACTGGCGTCTCCACTTGTGGGTTGCAGTGGGTTTATATTATCCAACACCCTATCTGTATTGCATATTCATGCTCAGCACTTGTTCAGAACATGTAAGCACTTCATGAGATACTAATTACTATAGCACCCATTCCAACTCATTTCCTACATGTACACTGTCTGTCCTTACATTTCCAGCTTGCTTACAGTACAACAGCTGTTGTACACACGTACCTCACATATCTTGTGAGACATGGTTGAAAATACAGGCACGTCCAAGTGTCACTTACCAGTGTTATTGCCTGCCTATATGATGAATATGGCAAACATGAGGCAATAGAGCAATTGTCTCATGTACACAGTCAATGCTCACCTCCCAACATGCAACACTACAGCCTGTGGGAGAGGAACATATGTAGCCATGCTGGGGGCAATGCTCTCTCCAACCCAGACTGAACCTGACATTCATGTGGGGACGTTAAACATTTGCAACACACCCCACTCATCCAATAGTCTCACTAGATCTCCACCACCACAGGCCACACATAGTATGACTACGACATTTGCAAAACCTCTCCATACTCTCCGTGTAGGCAACAGAGGCAGCCCCCATCACCAAACACAACACCAGTTACTTATAGCCCACAGACTCATGTGTGCCCATCAACTACAGCCAATAGGGTGTTATAACATACCCAACACACCGGTCATAGGTGACTCTGTAGGCGGTCACACTGATGTCCCACTCAGCAGGCTAAACAAGGCGATAGTCGCTTACATCTGGCTGTCGGGTAACAGGATCCACAACATAACCTATGCACCCATGCCACACCTCACCAGGTACAATTTGACTGTCATTCTCCATGTTAGTGTGACTTTCCTGAGATGTTACTTCCTGGACTGTATGTACTGGGATATGCAATAGCTCTCCAGTCTTGTAGCCCAGGAAGGTATCGCCCAAGCCCTGAGAAGCATTCTGCATTCATCCAGACTGATACCACTGTACAACGACTGAATGTTTCACTTCAACAGTTGCCTATGCTTCTGCTGTCATTCCACAGGCATCCAGTATCTGTCTGCTTTGAATGACATGGTCAACAAAACACAATGCTTTGGCACAGATGACCTACACCTGTCAGCCCTGGGATTACAGATAACATGTAAGGCTCTTGCTGCTCCTATACTGCCTGTCTTGGACAGTTTCCAATAACATATTCACCAGCAGAACAGGAACAAGAAAGCAAAACCTGGGGTAATGTTACTCAATGCTTGACATCTTCATCTCTAATGCACTCAGGCGAGGCACTCCTTATAATGGACCACTTCGATATCTCTGCAGTGACTGGTACCTGCATCTAGGCTCCAGAGAGCACACCTGCACTGACAGGTTATACGCAGACCACACCTTTCAGTCATGTAACCAGGACCGGAACACCCAAGGCGGAGGTGGGTCCAAATTTCACAAGGATGTACACACCTCCAGGCTGGTTACTTAGCACATTGTATCAGAGGTGATCCATGTGCAACTAACTGTGGCCAGAATTGCTATACACATTGTAACTTGCTACGGATTCCACACCATACCCCACGGTTACCAGCCCTCATTTCTTGGTGTACTGGACACCCCTGTTCAGACAGGAACTACTGATGTGAGACTGACACTACCCCACACTTAACTGGGATACCTACTCATGTACCGACACATTAGGCCAATGCTTTCTGGGATTCATAACCTCCACTTGGCTGGATCAACCCATACACACCACCACCAAGGCCAACAATATCCTAGACATGGACATTACCAACATGTGACTGGTGTTCCACAACTGGGGTTATCCCCTCATTGGTAGTTTCCGAACGTATGCTAATCACCCTTGTTATCCACATCCCGGCACCACACCCTTCATGGAATACACAGTACAAGATTTCTACAAGGCCTACTTCAGACGTCTTATGACAGTGATAGTAAACGTCATGACACCCGTGCAGATGGACAATGTACTTACAAACGTTGAAACATACACTAGTGTACTTCATTAGCACTTACACGACTGCATGGATCATGCTATCCCAAACAGAGCCATGATGGTACCCACCAGATAACGGACGCCACTCTGGGGGTCCAGTTCCATGGACATAATGTACAACAAAAGGTGGAGGCTGTTGCAAAGTGGACTACAATCCCATGGGTGGGGTAGCTCACTGGCCAGCCTCAGTAGGAATCCGGGATCCCTTATCACATCCTCCAAATCTAGCTACGTAAACATTACTGTGACACATTCCAAGGACTACCACAAAGCATTATGGAGGTATGTCAGTACTCGATGGCAATACCCACATCTGCTCTGACATACAACAGTTAGGCAGGAACATTACAGAACCGACTGATATTGGCAACATCCTGGCAGATAGGTTCAATGCGAACTTTGCACCCTCTCACTCACTATAGGGCCAAAATCTATACAGGAACAATGCAGAGTCCCTGCGGTCACAACTACGCAGTTCCAACCTGCACTCTCTAAGGCCTGGAACACAGACTCCATGTGACCATCCAACACCCCAGGCTGCGATTTACACAAACCTCAGAATTACATGGCTCCCCATTTGGCCACCAGATTCACTAATAGCCTTGTATCAAACATTGTGGCCCCTGAATGGTGCACAGCAACAGTTATCACACTCCACACAGGTGGCACCACAATGAACCAGAGGGACTATTGCCCTATACGCCTGACTGGACTGTTCTGCAAGGCTATGGGGCACATCATCATGGAAGTCATTCACTGAGACATTGGTGGGCTCCAGAGCTTTGATGCCACCCACGTTGGATTTGTTAGGGCCAGACCATGGCTCCTACACCTGTTGGACTCCTTTGATACAGTTACCAGGGTAGTTGATGACGGTAAGGGGGTCCACACAGCCTACATTGTCCTCTCATTGGCTTTCAGCACCGTTCTCCATTCTGGTATTGACAACATACACAACCACCTGCACATCGACCCCTACGTCTCGAGATGTTATGCAAAGTGGCTCATGGACAGGACCCACACAATGATGGTAGTATATCGTAGTACCTACTGTAATTCACTTACACTTGGCATACCACAGTCCTCAGTCATAGGGCCCCTCATGTTCGGTATATGCTTCCCTGAGGTACAGGCTAGCACAGGGGGACTTTCCCTGAATAGGTTTCCAGATGACTGCAAATAAGGAGCCATGATTGATCCACCAGCTGATACAGACACCCTCCATAAGGGTGTCACTGTGACGGATACCTGGTGTCGATAACATGGCCTCAAGCTGCATGACACAAGGTGCATAGACATCCCCTTTGGATTACACCAATCACCCACTGACTATCACATAGGTGGTAGTCCCCTACATACATGTGACATTATACGGGATCTTAGTACACACGTATATAGCACCCACTCCTTTGATAACCATATTGCTAATGTGGCATGGATATCCTTCTACGTGGCCACCCTTCTCTGTAATGGGTTTGTAGCTGGGACAAAGGCACCCATTGTACCTCTATACTCCTGACGTATGACACACGTTCAAGGGTACAACACCCCTTTTGGGGTGTACCTTACAGAACAGCAATGGCTTTACATACCACAACATTAACACACCATGAGGATTATTGACCTCCAAAGGATGACATATGCTGCACAACTACAGACACCACAACTGTACACATTTGCATACTGCATACTCAGGGGTGACCTCTGCTGAATATACAGGGCCCATGTCCACAACAATATTGATGGATATACTCCACATAACCAACATAAGCAAAAGCCACTGAGGGCAACATGCTCATGGATATGTACACAAATGCAACAATGAGTGGGACGTGCTTGAGGGATACATTCCTGAACCAGACACTCACCATGCTTTAGAACATGATTCCTATGTACATCAAGCAGGGACACTCACTAGCACTCTTCATGAGATACCTCGATGGGTGGATGGGAGACACACATGTACGCCAGGGATCACTGCAGTGGCTGTACTGTACACAGGTGCAGGTAACACATGGCTCTGCTGTTCACAGACACAGGACACTACCCTAGGGAGGTGCCACCGATGAAAACACTGTAGTTGGGCTTACACATAGACTTGGCCAGACAGCATAGTACCTAACTATGAACCTGTGAAACTATTACATGTCCTTTGTGCATGGATAATTGAGTAGCTCTTCCATTTCAATTAGCTATCATGCTGTTACAGTGTCCCATGACTACAAGCCATATGTATCCTGTTATTGTGTATTGTACATGCCAACTGACATACCTTTTGTTTGCATGATATAACAGTTATGCTGTGTAAAATAGCTGACATATCTACCTACAATACTGTACATTACACATATTTTAAACATTATCCCATAATGCAAAGCATACTTGCACAGCAGCACCACCTTAGGCATGTTATTCTCATTATATGCCCATACACATGCCTACTGTGACAGTATATCAACATATAATATCCCCTGCTATGGCACGTACTTGTTGGATAAACCCTACCACTGATGGCGGGTGGTGTGGAATTGCTATGTTTAAAGCCCTCATGTACCATCCCTTGTGGTGTATGAGATGTTTACCTTGTGGCCCACAGCAGGACACACAATTTCTACAAGCATTACTATGCTCAACAAGACATCACTACATAATACCTTTTCCCACTTTATGCATTGTGTACACTTTAATTAATACAAAACAGGCTCTACATACACTAACATACTGAGTGTTCTACATACCTTGTTAGCGTTCTGAGTCTTCATAAATATCTCTCTTACACCTTTACTGTTTAAACAGTTCTATGGTATGAGCATATGGTTTGAATGTATGGCAAGGCATCCTTATATACGTAGATAACTGTAACATGTGGTATCCTGCTGCCAGTTGGTGTTCCTGAGTAAATTATTACATGCACATCAGCTGTGCAGCTACTCCATTTGCCAATTACATGGCAACAGTGGGGTATAATTGAATTCTCCACTTGGGCGTTGCCCTTTTGCCCTACCTTCGGGGAGACGGCCTGTATGTGTTTTGTTGTGAAGAATTGCAACTGCTATTTGGAGAAACATGGATATTTTGAATTCATGTCCCCCATGGATTGTGTGTGACGGCTAGAGTATGTGGTTCTACATGTGAGTGTACCTGTCATCTTAACCGTCTGATAAGGGACTATTGCAAACAAAACCTGTAACATCGCCGTCTGTTCCATTATACAACAGCTACAATTTCACATGGCGCCATTACAAATGTGTCTCTCACAAGGTATGTTAATGCTTCTGCAGATGTAATTAAGTGAGTGGATGTTTGTGATGTTATTACAGTCTGTTTTGCAATTGTTTCGGGTGTGGGGGAGCTGTAGGTGGGTGTACATAGCATATACAGGTTTGTGGGGACTGCATTTCTACATATTCCATATATGTGTGTGGGCTCCTTCCCTAATTGAAGACCTATCATTTAGTAGACTAAAACTATGGTTGTTGCGGGCTTATACATTGAGTCATTGTTAATTGGTTCCTATATAGCATGCAGGTGAGGTTGATACTTCAATACCTCCAAAAATACATCGATATGTAAGGGAATGTTACTAAATGACAGCTGTCTCGTGTATTTCTGTCACAGATATTTGCACTCATTGCAGTTGTGTTGGTGACTGAACCTCTTTGGCATGGGTTGCCACCTTTTCACATGGCCATAGTGGGATATTTGCAGGACACACATTGGTGTTTACAGGCCGACACATACCCATAGTCAGTACACAGGTTAGAACGTACTTTTATCCTAAATACATACTTATTCTTGTAGCACTTTAGCTACTTATCATGTTTCATGAAACATTTATGTATTTTAGATACAAATAACTATTTAATGCAACTATTACATAATATATGGGACATAATTATGTCCTACCATCTCGGACATTTGCCCTTTTTAATATTTTTTGTCAGGACACAACTGCCCAGGGAGGGGCTGTCCCTCTTAAAGTGGGACAGGTGGTAACTGTATGCCTACGGCCAGCTATGCCACACCTACTGTAATGATCCACCTCCGAGTTAGCACTAACAGACACACGATGCAAACACACACACACACACACACACACACACACACACACACACACACACACACACACATTACAGTCCCACGGAAATGCACATGGCACCCTCAACACACACTTACACAGACTACAGCAATCACAAACACAGTTGAACAGAGTACCTACCTGGACCACAGCACCGACAGCGATAACTAAATGTCCCTTAACATCATGATAATATTACTCGCGGTTCTAGTGTTCCGGTACTGTGGTCTTTCGGTCTTTAAGCCTCATGATTACGCGTGTCGGTATGTGAAACATTCGATAGTTGGCAGTATCCTATTTATTTGTACCTCCATGGTTGCGTACATGTCGTTGACCTATCTATATATTTGCAGATATAGGTGAATCCGTATATATCGACATATATCTCTCTATCACCCTTTCTATCTCTATCATATATATATATATATATATATATATATATATATAGAGAGAGAGAGAGAGAGAGAGAGAGAGAGTGAGAGGGAGAACACACCTTTTGTTGTGTACATGGCGGTGTATACTGTTTCCTGGACTCCGCACGTTTGTGTTTTAACCTGTCACAATACACACCTGCCGTTGGTACATCTCGGGTAGCTTAGTGTTAGGTGATTGTGTACATGATTGCGTGTTCTACTCCTGGCAGTGGTTGTTTTACCCTTCAGAGCAGGCACTATTAGTACAGGGGTGAATAATGCTAGTTTCACCTGTTCTGGACATCGTTGTCCGTGATCTGCACGATATTCAGCAAAGCTTAGCCCTGTTTCACACATATCCGTATAGTCATGTTTAAATGACACTTACCAGCACTTGCCAATGCATAAACCCACTAACATGTGCTAAACCTGATCTGATGACCTGCATCCAACATCCATTATTCGTGCCTTCAGGATTACGTAACGTCTCTTGCAGGACGTGGAACCGGGAACATGCACGACAGTCAGTGCATTTATCACTTGGGCATCTGGGATTTGTACATGTGTTATGGTGTTTTGTATGTGGACTGTACTATGGCTGTTACTCCATACTGCAATCAAATGTGTAACTCAGTTAGTTTACATATGGATGAGACCTATTAATGGTATGTCCAAGTGATGTTTAATGGATGTGCTCCAGCATTGGGAATGTATGTCACAGTGAGCCACACACTATAATGTACTACACCTTCACACAACCATAGGTGGAGCATGCTGGGGTGACAGATACCTGTCATGGATACTCCCCATGCTTTGCCACTACATCCCTGATTACATTATAGGGAGCCCCTCATTAACACACCAGGGAATCCATGCTGAGTGTGTGGGGAACAGTGATTACACACATGGAACCCTCAATTGGCACTGCTCCACTGAGGGACAGTTGGTTAATCGATGTGGTGGCAACAGCAGACACTGTTTGCCTTGGTTGATGAATGGCCTCTGACAATCGGGCATGTACCTACCAATGTACCTAGGAATCTATACATACAGTATCAACATATGCTGTTAGGTGCGTGTACTGTTCAGGTGTTGACATTCCTTGTTCCAATAGCTGTTGTGTGTGCAATGGTTGAGGGCTGCCTATGTAGGATTCACACAGTAGGCCACCTATACATTACAATTTACAGGTGGTCGTGTGTGTGTGCCATCTAGTTTACTGTGTGTGCAGGTGGAGAGGTGTGTCAGTCCGTAGGGGCCTACACTGTCAGTGTATGTGCTATATGTTCCCTCTTTGCCAAGGTGTGGGCATATTGGGCATGCCTCTGTCTGCCTACTGGGGCTGGCACAGGGTGTTCATGGTCTGAATCCCTCTGTGTCTGTGATGGCCTTGGCAATTGCAGTGGGCTGTGAGGGCCTTCACCATTATGTCCCTGCTGCAGCTGTTTCCACAGGATCATATTATGTAGCATGGCACATACTATGAAGATGTGGGCACACGTGCCTGGAGAGTACTGCAAGGCTCCACCAGATATGTTCAAGCAATGGGACCATGATTTCAGCATCCCAAACACACACTCTATGATGATTCTGGTTTGTGCATGTGCCTCATTATGGCATTCTTGCATGGGTGTGTGTGCATTTCTGATGGGAGTCATCATCCACGGCTCCAGTGCATAGCCAGCATCCCCCACAAGGTGGCCATGTGGGATGTCCCCCCTGACAAATACCTGATACAGCTGTGAGGCATGCCAGATGTGGGTGTCATGGTATCTTCCAGGACTGCCAGCACACACATCCATGATAATGCCCTGGGCATTGCACACAACCTGGTAGTTGATGGAGTGGTATCCCTTGCGGTTTATGTAGCGCCTACCATGCTCACCGGGTGGTGACGTGATATGTATGTGCGTGCAGTCTATTGAACCCAGTACCTCTGGGTAGTGTGCCACATGGTGGAAGAGAAGCATATTGCTGGGCAACTCCTCCTGAGTTCGGGGGAAGTATTTATGCTCATTGGCATGTGGTAACATGGCATCCAGGAACTGGTGTAGTACCCTGGATGCTGATGCCTGTGAGATCCCATTATATCTCCAGTTGGCCTTTGAAAGGTACCTGTGGCTAGTATTCTCAAGCTTACACATACCTTCGTGTCCACTGCGATGGGTTCCCCTCTGTTGTTTCTGGATCTCAGGCATGGCCGGCACAGCTCAACTATTTGCTGTAAGATGTCCCTGTCCACCCTGTAACGCTCTACTATCTCCAGATCATGTAGCCCCTGGTAAGTTACCCTTGGTCTGAACACTCTTCTCCTCCTCCAGGTCCTGTGGTGGTTGTCAGCATCATCCTCCACAACACCTTCAGTCTCTAACACATAGTGATGAATCACAGCTATGGCAGCTCCCAACATGTACATTGTAAAAGTTCCCTGTCTGTTTACACCAATGGTGCAGTGTTTGGGAATACACAGGTGTATGTGAGGTGCCTTCATACTTTATACTATTGTGCTTTGAACACTGATTATGTCATAGGGTGTGTATGTACAATCAGAGCTACAGGGTATCTTATGTGTTTTACCACAGGTACTGCTATTGTGGTGCCTTTGGTGTTAAATTAAATTTAGCTGCTGTGGATTACGTCTTGCCCTTCCCTTAACATTTCTTAACATTTCCCCTCCCATTTTCTGGCATGCATCCAGCAGTCTGCTTTCTCTTGTACTTTCCAACACCTGGCTTATCTTGCGAAATGTGTTCTATGGCCAATCTACTGCAGGTTTGCTTTGCTTTGCTATGACAGTTCTCTTTTCTTTGCAATCCGACACCTCCCCTATCCTGTTCTGCAGGTTGCTGCGAGCAAACTTGTTAGCTGCCATCGACTGCCCACTGTGAGTTAATAGGTGTTAATTGTTCAGTTGTACTCCAATTACTCTACTGCGGCATCTCCTTATTTTCTTCCCCTAACCTTCCTGTTTGAGCTATGATGCGCGGCGCGTGCATCTGCTTACCGGGTTTTTGGCATGTTTTCATCCATGTACACATGTGCTTTCGGGCACCATATGTGCTCTCAGCTAAACGATGCTATACCTACATCCCCACCCCTATCCTGCAGCTTTGCTTAGCAACAGGCAGCCTGGATTTGCATTGCTCCAATGTGCTTACAGCTACGGTGGCACACCCCACTGTGGATGTCATGTATACCTCCAAACCACTCCTCGGTGTTGTAGTGCTGCACAGTATGGTACATCCTTAGTCCGGCGGGACGTTTGCGATTCACTATTACTTGTCTCATTTGCATAGCATTGACTACTAAATCATAGTTACTGTGCCAAACACTGTCACAGACCATTAACAACCCTTGTAGCTTGGTTGTGATGTACCATGCATACCATTGAGTAATATGGTGAAATCATGATTTGTATTACATTGCGATTGTATGACATTTGTATATATTTTCCTTGTGTTCCCATTTGCGCACACATGCCCTGCAGTTGTACTTTGCGTTACTGTGGACATGACATTAAATGTTTTTTAGGTGTTGTGCATCTTTTCTTATGCCATTGGCTGTATATTTAGCCATTGGCATATGTTAACTTTGTAATACATGAGTCTGGTCTGCTTTCATAGCTCCGATGTTCTGTTTGGCAAAATGTAAACCGTTTTTTTTTTTGGTTTACATTTCTGTGGGCTTACGATATGCCTGCACCGCTTAATAAATTGCTATGTACCTTCATTTCCATGGTGCAGTACTGCGCATGGGGTGATTAGCATACTTGAGCTGAGGGCTACGCAGATCTGGCATACGCTGGTAGTGCACGTGGAATTGGATCGTACCTGAATCGCTCGGTGGCCATATTTGGCATTATACCACCTACGCTACGCCTGAGCCTGGCGCAAGCTTCATGAATCCCGGGGAAGGTTTAGATCCTTAGATCAGATAATTCTAGTGCTGTTCATTTTGTGAATGTGTAGCAGATCCATCATGACTGGATCAGAGAATGCCTTATAGGTTAGGATGTTATGTTTAGCTACCTACTTTTTGATGCATTTCCTTGCTGCACTCATACTGGACTGATTAATTCTCACTGGATCTGACTTTGAAAAGTGAGTTTAAATCTAATTCTGCTGACATCTGCTAATACTGTTTATTTTGTCTGTATTTTGTTCAGTTTGGGATATTTTCTGTCTTTTGACTAGTAAAAGTAGTACATTTGATGGTGTTCTGGACATTCTGTTTGCTTCATGTCTGACTTGCAACTGAGTTTCTAATTAGCTATGACTTTTAAGTGTAGCTTTTAAAATGTGCTGTGTACCAGGACATTTTGCTTTATTTGCATGCCTGCCTTCTGTTGCATTTCCTTTTTTTATAGACTGCTACTGAACTGACCAGTTTTAATTGGATTTGATTTTACTACTTGTCCCTACACACAGCTACTGGACTGAGTGGTTTTAATGGAATTTGATATTTCTACTACTCCCAAAGGCAGCAGGAGGTGTGAGCATTTATTTAATGCAATTTCATCTGAGTGTTTTTTAAAGTGTATTTCTTCTAATCCAGTATTACCGTTTATTGTGGCAGAGTTTTTCTTGTTTTGGCTGTTTTCAGTTTTTTCTTATGGAAGTATGAGGTTGCTGGTGTTTCATGCGTTCTGTTTGATTTGGGCATGATTTTCTGCTTGTTTCTGACTTTAATTGTAGCTTTTAGATTGTGTTGCATGGTAGCATCAGATTTTCTATGTGGCTGGCTGCTTTGTAACACATTTCCTTGCCATATACTGTTACAGGATTAACCATCTCTAACTGGATTTCACCTTGCCATCTATCCCAAAGACACCAGGGAATTGTGGGTTTTTATCTAATCATATTTCATCTGTGTGCTTTTATGATAAGGTTTAAGCTTGCTGCACTATAAGCACTTTACTGTGGACAGCAGCAGGGCACAAATTGCACAGTATAGGCCCACTTGGCTTGTGTAAAAGTGGTTAGAACTGTTGTGTGACACCACATACATTCATTTTATTCCTTTGTCTAGTTTGAAGTATTGCTAAAATGTGTTAGCCATAGTACAACTTGGCTCTGAGCTGTACAAAGTTTGAAGCTGCTACGCTTTTTTGTTTATAAGAATGCTTTGTTGCTACCAGCTTGGCTGTGCCACCTTGCACACCACTGCTGTAGTTCATTTATATTTTGTTGTTGCTTTCTGCAGGTCAGTTAGGCAAATTATTGTCATTGTTGTTGCTGTTGATATAATAGCTCCTTGTTTCGTCCACATCAATTCATCAATATGTATTAACATCTGCATTTCCTTTTGAACTTTAGTTACTGATGGTAACTACATTTGGCCTCAACCAATCATGTAGCAACTGAGGCTGATAAATCCAAAAAACAGATATTGTGTGGCATTCAAGCATTTTGAGCCTTTAAGTGATGTATATTGTTGCATCCTTGCAGATGTCATGTGTGGCCTGGCCTTGTTATTCTTTTAAGCATGAATTTTGAGCCACGGTCCCTACATTCTATTGGTGGCAGTTGAGCCTTGAATTGTGTGATGTGTGGCATTCAATCCAAGATGCAATAATATTATTGGTGGAATATGTACCTCTTATTTTAGAGGATGCTGTGTATAAATGTTATCACATGTTCATAGGTTCATAGGTTGGTACTAGGCTATCAGCCTTAGGGCCTATACAAGCCTAGCCATAACAATTACCTGGCTATTTCTTCCCACACTATTTACTTCCCTGGACCCCTGTCTAGCAGGGCAACTGATGTGATCCCCGGGGTGAATTTCCTTTCTCCCATCCAATCGTCAAGGTTCCATTTGAAGAGGACCAAAGAGGCACTCTGCTTGACATGTATGGGCAATCTATTCCAGAATCTGGGGAGTCTCTGGGTCAGGAACCTGTCCCTCCAGCATGTTTTGTTTATTGTGATGACAAGGTTTAGATCCCTGGAGCATGTGGCTCTGAGGGATTGGGATTTCTTTAAGTGTAGCATGTCCAACAGCTCTGGGTTTGACATGGCCTTGTATGTTAAGCAAAGATCGCCTCTGAGTAGACGATATGCAACAGAGTATAGCTGGACTTTTTTAAGGCGGTCAGCGTAGAGCATCTGCTTTAGGCCTGTGATTCTTTTAGTGAGGTATTTCTGTGGCTTTTCCAGTTGTTGCAGATGTCTTGAGAGGTACATACCAAACGGGGCATTGTATTCTATAATGGGTCTAATGAGGGATGAGTACAGTGGGACAATGACCTCCTTTTTTCTGGATGAAAAGCCCTTAGTGATGAGGTGTGCCACATAGAAGGATTTCCTGACTGTTGTGGCGATGTGGTTATCGAAGGAGAGACCACTGTCCACCTGTGTCCCTAAGTCTCTTATCAAACTTTCGGTGTTTAGTGTACTGCCACCTATATGGTAATTCATGGATACATGTTTTTTTCCCAAAGGGGATAACTATACATTTCTTGGCATTGAGCTTGAGCCCATGGCTCTGGCACCAAGCATCTGTTTCTGTAAGGCCCTTTTGTAGAGTATCCACATCATTTGGGGATTCAATAATGGCTCCCAGTTTGCAGTCATCTGCAAACTTTGTTATCCAGAGTCCCTTAGTGTTGGCCTGTACATCAGAGAAGTAGATGCCAAACAAGAGCGGTCCCAGGACTGAATCCTGAGGTACTCCACTTGTCACTTGTCTGGAAATGGATTTGGAGTCGGCTACTTTTACAGTGTGGGTTCTATCAATAAGCCAGTTAGCAACCCATTGGAGGACGTAGGGATTAATGCCCAGCTTAGTAAGTTTTATCTATGATTCCAGAGTGGGGGATGGTGTCAAAGGCCTTGGCAAGGTCTAGATAGGCTGTGCGGACCACCTTACCCTTGTCCATGGCTCTGGAGACTGATTCGAAGAAGCCAATCAAGTTCAGGAGACAAGATCGTCCCTTCACGAACCCAAACTGGGTGGGGTCCAGTGTTTGAAGGTTGCCAATGTCTTTGTTTATAAGTTCCATGATAATACGCGCCATGGCCTTGCAGATAAGGCTTGTCAGACTTATGGGATGGTAGTTTCCGGGATCCAAGGTGGATCCCCCTTGTGGAGTGGGATAACTGTAGCTGTGTGCCACTCAGTGGGCATGAAACCTGAGGTGAGGCTATGATTAAACATGACACTTAGGTGAGGTGCCAGTTCATATTGTAGTTCATGTAGTACACAGCCCGGGATGTCATCTGGTCCCATGGATGCTGTATTCTTAGCTTTGGAGAGTGCGTTTTTTACCTGTGTGGCCATTATTACTGGAATTTGGCAATCTTCCGGTATTGAGATGGGCCATTTAGGGGGTGAGAGGGGGGTGAAGTTGGCACTGAATCGATCTGCCAGGATATTGGCAATATCCTTGGGATCAGTATATTTAACGCCATTCTGTTTTAGCTCAGAGCAGATCTGAGCATTGCCATTTAGATTCTTGACATAGTTATAGCATGCCCTGTTGTTGTCTTTGGAATCTTTGGCAATTTTATTTTCGTAACTAGCTTTGGAGGATTTTATGAGGGATCTCAGTTTCTTACTGAGGCTGGTAAGGAAGTTTTTTGCATCCTGGGATTTTCCTCTTTTCTGCAACAGTTTCTTCCTTTTGTTGTAAAGTTTGTTTATGGCAGGGGACCACCAGATTGGCTTCTTTTTTTGGATGAGAGCATCTTGGTTCTATTTGGGATGGCACAATTTATGCATGAGTGGATGTGCTCGTACAGTGCCTTAGTGTAGGATTCAGCATTTGAACTGTCAGCTCCCGTCTGCATGGGTGTCATGAAGTTTGTCACTTCTGACTTGAGTAGCATGAAGTTGGCTTTGGAGAAGTTTTTTATGGAGGTTTCCTTACTGGGGGGTGGGGGAGGGATGTGGATGTTAAGGGTGATTAGCTTATGGTCAGACGTGACTAACGAGGGGGTGACCATAGGTGTGGAGCATCGATTTCCTATGTTGGTAACAACCAGGTCTAGGATATTGGAGCCCCTGGTTTATGGATTAGTTGATCCAGGGCGTTGGAATGTTCAGCTCTCATCCTATTGTTATTAGGCAGAATCTCTGTGTTGCTTTCTTGTTATTGTAATTGAGTTCTTTACCTACCTGTAGTGTAGTATTCATAGGAAAATAGAAGGTAATCAGATGGCAGACTATTACAAACCTGACCAATAACCAGAATCAAATCCTATACCTTGTATCTGTTAGGTAAAGACCTTAACCATTATGCCAACCCTTTCCCTCAGTGAATACTGCTATTACCTTATACTGCCTCTTCTGTACTCATACTACTGTTACTAAACTGAATGTGCATGCTATGCCAATCTCTGGTTGTGTGTTACATGCAGGTTAGCCTGTATGACATAATTTCTGCCCTGTAGGGTTCAACTAATAGTAGAATTAATGTTACTAAATTTTACTCTCACCTAGTACATCTCATCCATGGCACAATTTATCTACCTAATAAATCGTCTCTGCCTACTGACTAAATTGTTTAATATATCATTCCTGCACTCAGTGATTAGTCTACCTGACAAATATGGAAGCTCAATCTACCTCTGTCCCTTCTGCCCTAATTTCCTTGCAACTGGTACTCTGGGACAATGAGGAATTGCTGAACACTTTTATGTAACCAACTACTACTGGACTAACATGACATGATTTGTGACAGGCATGATATCTATATAACCTGGAGGTCACCATGTCACTTGCAGTGAACATCATATAAACCACACTCAACCAACATACGCTGAAGTTGTTAAAAGAAATCACATCCCACATCTTCAAAAAATATCACCAAGCTACAGACTGCATGCCTTTTATGGCTGCTACATCTGTAAGTCCAAGTACAAATGCCCTTGCAAATTGTGACCTCATCATTAGGCACAATGAATCTCTACCCACTAGGCTAAAAAAGACAAAGTAACAGTTAACTGCTTTTCTACTGATGGACCTGTGAGATAATAAGAACATTACAGTCCCTCTGGAAAGATAAATATGGCTGCACCCTGGTGGTGGCTCATGTAGGTGTAGATTATGTGAGGCATTTTACCCAGAAGGACATGCAGACAGAGAGATTGGACTTTGCTGCCCATGTGTCAAATACGGTTAAGACTGGTCTTGAATGGAATCCTACCCTAACCTAGAATGGCTCAGCTTGGAAGGAGATGATTAGCAACACATCTTGATTCCCCAAGGATGGCCTGTATATTTTCTTCCATGGATTGTCATACTGGAGAAAGCACCTGCTTCCCCTGTAGTGCCTTTCCCACCCAACGTCTACATTCTGGACATTCCAACTTTCCAAAATAGATTGCAGTAAATTCTAGTCAACAAAACAGATTGCAGTAAATTCCAGTCAACAAAACAGATTGCAGTAAATTTCAGTCAACAAAGCAGATTGAAGTAAATTCAGTACTTGCTCAATGCCAGAAGTCTCAGTTATAAAATGCCAGACTTTGAGGTTCTCCTGCAACTCAAACATATCTATATCTATGTTGTAAAAGACTTGTTTTTCTTGTAAAAACAACAACCCCACTTTACCAAGTTGTGACACCTATCACACATTCTGGCCGGTTGGTAACTGTGGGGCATATCAAAAAGTATTAAATCCTCATTTATCTTTTAACAGATTATGCGCAACTCATAAACAGAACTTATTGACCCTAAATAAGACAAATTATCGGGTCACAACCATCTACAGGACCATGAAATAACTCAGAATACTCTTGCTGATCTACCCATAAATAAAAGTACCTTTTTTGATTAGGGATCCAATAATTAACTGGACCACCTATGCCATAAAGGTTGGGTCCACCCAAAGATTCACAGATTTAGTAAATGTTAACTTTTTCAAATACTTAGCCTATTAAGGGTCAAAATCACCTTGATTTCATTATCGCTAACATTACTCCTACTTGGGCTACTCCTGTGGCATCCCCCCTTCTGGTCAAATCCAATCACAAAAAAAATATTTTCTCATTTAGGACAATCCAAACCAACCACGATTAACTCCTCTGAATTAAAGGAATTTAGAAAACTTACCTATTAAAACTCTGTGATGAGCTCTCAAAATTAAACAGTTAATTTGCCAACCTCATGGATCCTAGATAAAACGTATGTCAATTAATTTTACTCCCATTTAACAAATAGCATAAGCAATCCCAATTAGATCCAAATATACTGTTGTAAATAAAAATAAGCCACATCGGTGAAATCCCAACATAAATAACCTTTATAATACAAGAGGAATGTTAACTGTGGCCTACAGTAAATATAAATTTATTTATTCATTTATTTTTATTTTACATTTGTTTGCCGGGATGGTCTGACTGAGACAGTGCCTATTTTCAGTGGAGGCCTGGGGAGAGAAGCTCCATCTTAAGCTTACATACAAAGTCATCACATCAAGTAATAGAAATTATAGACAAAAAAATGAGTGTTACATTTACAGGATAACATTTTAAAAACAAAAATGTATGCATAGTATCAAATAGAACAAGATTTAAACACTTGAATATAGACAAATATATGGTTGAACTTATATATGCTGAGGAACATAACATTAGTTTGGAAATTAAGTAGGGAGAATCACTTAGGCAAAGTAGTGCATAGCTAATAATACTTTCCTGGTGAGAGTTGCAGCTAGGAATCTAACTACTTATAGAGAAGTAGTGTTATTAGAAGGGATATGTTAATGGAGTTACTATGTACGGCCAAATTATAAAAGTAGTGCTAAGTTAATAATTAACCTGGAGTGTTACATGTGCAAAGTCAGGATTCAAATAAGTGTGTTTTGAGAAATGTTTTTGAAATGATTAAGATGACTTATGGATCTAATACTATGTGGAAGGGTATTCCAATTTTTGGTAACAAAGTTAGAGTAAAAAGAGTTGCCTGCTGTATTGAATACTTTGGTTACTTGGAGTAAGTCTTTGTTAGATGATCGAAGATTATGAATGTTAGAATAGGGTTGTGGAAGATATTTTAGGGAAGATACGTTCTCAGGATTGTGCATTATTTTGTAAGCCATTATTAATTGGTTATAGTTCATATCATGAGACAGTTCCAACCAAGTAAGATTTTTGAGGCATTGACAGTGGTGGGTTAAATGTGCGGAATCTGTTGCAAATTTAGCAATCTTATTATAACATGATTCTAATTTACTTAGTTCTGACTTTTTGAGGTTGGTAAGCATGTGGGGATGCATATAAGAGTGAGGAGAGAAGGTATGTTCTAGCTATGGCTATTCTTGCAGCGTCTGTCAAGAATTTTTTGTTTCTATACATTGGTCCCATTTCTTGTGAACCTTTTTGATTGTAATAGAAATGTGTATGTCAAATTTTAGTCTGTTGTCAATTATAACACCTAATAGTTTTATTTGGGAATCTGGGAAAATCCTAGTATTATTACTGGTAGTGATACAAAAGTTAGCTGGGAGGTTAGTAGGTTTAGATGGATGAAAGATCATAAGTAAAATCATAAATCTTTCCACTTTAAAGTTTCTGCCAAAAGATCAGTAAAAATCTGAACACTACCATAAGGAAGATGATTAATATTAGCATCCAGAGACAATTATAATCATATATCTTTCTTTAATAACATCAGGTGATTAATAAATAACTTACAGTAATGGTCTGAATTAATTCATAGTGGTGTTACTCACACCAGCCCTAAAGGTTTTGCTAATATAACTGCAGATAAATTTTGCGCCAACTACATCACAGAAATAAATCACTGGAGTACCATAAACTACAGGGCCACTTTGTCCCACAAGATTAGTGTTGAACATGATCTAACTGCATTGTCTAATGATAAAAAATACTACCTCGATGGGCATCGACCATATACCTAGCTGTTTTATCAACAGCGCCAGAAACACCCACTCTAAAACCCTTCTAAAACTGTGCTCAACTTAAGCAAAGCTAGAAAGTATATTCTTGAGGTATAAAAAATGTCTGTTATTATTATTATACCTTCCTTAAGGGGGTTTATCTCAGATCCTGGGAACTATAGACCTATCAGCTTAGAAAACTTCATTTGGAAACCCATGGACTACACAGCATCTGACTTTATAAGTTCCAAGCTGCTGATATTAAAAAAAATCAAATTGCTCTAGATCAGCAGTAATATATTTTTGTCCAAAGGAGACTGGGTCTGCATAAGTTAGCATATTTTTCAAGAAAATTACTAAATCACTACATAGTAGCTTCAAAGTTCATATAGTGTATCTGGAGTTCGCCAAGTTGTTTGATATTATTCTCCATGCTGAAATCATAGATACTCTTAAAGGCCTAAAAGTAGATAATTATTTCATAAGATGGATATCAAAATGGGTATCATATAGAACCAATGGGGTCTATATCACATAATTGAAAGATGAATTCAGCGAATGGCATTTACATCGAAAATGCCATTCAGAGAACTGTTAATAGTGAGATCGCAGTACAGTGAAGATTGGAAAATTTGTCCTTTCCTCACTGTAGTGCGATCTTTGAGTTGGCATATATAATTAGTGGGGGTGTGGGGTGCACAGCCCCCTACAACAGTGAATTCGCTGAATGGCATTTTCGATGTAAATGCTGTTCGCTGAAGTCATATTTCAATTATGTGATATAGACCCGAACCGATGTGGTTCAAGTATCAGGTGTCACTTCAGAAAGCAAAAGGGTGACTAATGGTATTCCTAACAACTAGGTACTGAGACCTCTTCTGTTTAACATCAATTTCTTGGATCTCCATTCTGTTTAACATCGGTTTCTTGGATCTCCAAACCACTAACTTATATATATGGATAACTAAATTTGTCAATGACTGCAAGCAAGATGGGTGTTGTCATTCCCTCAGCATCTGATATCATGTTTCTGCAGGAATGCTAAACCATGCAAATCAGAAAAATGTAAAAAATTAACTGAACTCAAAAGGAAGGAAGTGTACCATTGTCATCTTTGGTAAACACATTTCAACAGCAGCTTACAATATAGACAGGCTTCCCCTCTAAAATGGTACAGTTATCAGAGATCTCAGTGCCTTCATATATAAGTCCTATCATTTGACTATCACATAGTAATAATAATAATAAGAAAACAATCTACCTAGTCCAATTAAAAAACTAAAAGTATTTCATTGAGGCCAAAAGAAGGTATATCACTCTTCGGTACTCTACTTTGATCGGAACAGTTGTAGAACACAATGCTCCCTTTAATACCTATCCAAAAATATCATGTAACTAGAAAGACTACAGATGTTCCTAACTAAAACGACTATCAGGCTGAATATCCCCAGCTTCCAAGACTTTCTTAAATCTGTGTTACTTTACACTTTATCTTACATACTCTTGCAATATGATTTATGTCTAATATTCTGTGCTGCTAAGGACTAAGACCTCCTTAATCACATGCACCTTTACAAATAATGATTTGGATCTCCATCAACAAATAAATAAGAGACTTTGAAGCCACAGATTTATTAATTACTTCTTCTCTCCTCTATGGAATAGTTTTGCATTACATATAAACAAGACCGATGCCCTCATTTCCTGTAAGGCAATCATTGATGATTGAATGGGTACCAGTAAAGGGTCTATATTAGAACATTGAGAGTTTAATGGTTTGAATAACTAAAGATCAACCTTTAATGATCGAACCATTAAAATTTTGAATGTTCACAATAAATAAATTAAAAAAAAGAAAATCTAAACGGTGTAGGTAGGGGGGCAAGCCCCTCTGCACCACCCACATGGGGGCTGCACCCCCCACACCACCCGCTACTTAAATATACCAACTCCGAGACCGCACTACATTGAAGTAAATTGAAATCTCCCCTTACAGAGATTTCCATTTACCCGTTCGACATTCTGCACTTTCGCTATTCTCGTGTCGACAATGTCGGATTCGACATTATCGGCTTTCGAGAATATAATAGGTAACCACCAGTAAATTAATCCTGGTCCTGGCTTGTTTTTCCCTTTTGCAGGCAGGAGATGATTTATGGTTGCGGATGTTGGCAGGGTGATCATGGTCCATAGACTGATTTTGCTTTGTAAATTATGAATATGTGACTCTATGAATATATGAAAATCAGGGATTACAGCCACAAGATGGCAGATTTCCTGTATTTTTTTAAATTTCTAGATGTCTGAGGGGGTATTTTTTTCTGTTGTCATGAATGCAAATTACCTTTACCTTTTGGTTTTACTAATCTTGTACTTGTATAGCAGTAGACACTGACACGGGTAATCGTGCGTCCAAATCCTGGCACAATTTCAGCTTCTGTTCTCTTTAGAAATATAATACACTTTGCTAGATTAGTTGTAACATACTGGCATGTTGGTGACACAGTTAATCCAGCTGTAATCTTTCCACATTACAAAGAAACAGCTTCATTTGTAGTATGCATTCCAGTTTTCACACTTCTAACATTCTCAGCAGTATTTATTGCACAGATTTTAGCAGTGTGACCCTGTTTCCAGTGTTTGAAACAAATTAACACAAATTAACATATTTCTAGCAATTTTTCACAGAACATGGTGGAATTCTTAGTGCAGTTTTAGACTTAGTAGCAGACAATTCAGTTTTAAACATTGTGGTATTAACTAATGAACATTCTACTAAAGCTCTTAGCTTATCAGAGGTATTGTGATCAGTTGTTCTTGTATATAATTAGGAAAAACTTTTTTAAATCTTCTAAAATTTATATCATTTTTATTTTACTAAAGCTATCAGGTACATGCCAAAGCTTTAAAAATGTAAATCATGCATCTGTGCTATTGCAACTTTGCCAAAATTAAAAGTCCATTTCTAAAATATTGTTTTACTTCGAGGGTTATCTGAATCCGATTTACAAGTGATTTTTTAATATGTTATAGCCCATGTAACCAGCTCCTTCCAAGTCCCTATAAGTTTTTAGTCCTATCCTGTCTGCTGAGATGACAGAATTTTTGCCTACTCAGTTCTTGTTCTCTGGGGTAGTGTAAAACACCAAAGAGACCAGAAATGATTCCAGTTTGCCCTACTCGGTAAGTTTTTCACAGCAGATACAGACATTAAACTGGCACCTATATTTTATTGTTGGCATAGTAAAATGTTACATTCTAAATGGTTGCTTTAATTTTCAAATTTAAATTTTTTTTATTGGTCAGCTCTCCTTTTGACTAGAAGACTGTGAGCTAATAATCTGAGATATTGCTGGAATTTGATTTGTCCTGTTTTCTCTAGACTGACTCCTTCCTTTAGTCCCTTTAAACACCAATGAGGTGTACTTAAATTATTATATTGTTGTTTAACATATGAAACACCAGTTTCTAGTGATTATCTTATGAGAGAGGATGATTTCTTCCTGCTCTGAAAGTTCAGACTGCTGGTCTCCTGGGAATAAGGTATATTCTGATTAGCTGTTTCAATTTTCAGTTTTTTTTCTGTGTATTGTTTGTTTGTGCACTGCTATGCTCTGCACAGCACCAGCTGTAGGCGGCGCTGTTCAGCAGCAGTTCAGCACTTTTCAGTAGAAACCATTAAAGTGACTGGAAATGCTTGTCACATGTTTGGCTATTGGTTATCATGCTCACTGAGCATTTCAGCATAGCTATGTTGCAAATAGTTGTGCAGAGTTGAGAGGGGTTGCTATCTTTTGTTAGTGGACAGTTTCACTATTGTAGGCTGTAACCTCAACTTGTTTGTGCTGAGCTGCTATTAGTGGCATGTCATGCCCCTCAGTGTTATTGCATTGCTACCAACTGAGCAGATACTCCTTAGTGCCATAGTAGTTGCTGGGCCTTCTGTGTTACTCTCACATAGTGAGTGGCGACTGCAATAAACTGATCTTAGCTGCTCAGAATTAGCTGTGCCATCACATACCTTAGCTCTCCTCCTATACCATGCACCTAGCTAAGCTATGAACTGTATGTCTTGAGCTGTTAGACCAGATAACATCAAAGACCGCTGGGACAGGATGGAAATTAATAAAGCAATAAACTACCTCCATTTATCTGGTACAGAATACAAACCTTATTACAAACAGTCAGTTGAGCAGTTTCATCTTAACTGTAATATGGACTTTCATCATAACCGAATCTAAAACCAAAGACTTCACTAAGAATCATGTCATCAAGTCATGTGTTAACAAATAGCCAATGCTCTACAACTAAAATTAATCATTGTGTCTAAATGCAATGAAAACAATATCTGGAATGCGATGATGTGATAAAGTTTGCATCCAGTACTAGATGAGTGAAAGTACTTTACTGGTTTATTGATTAGTGTTTTCTACCTGTGACTCCTAGTCTATGGATTTTGTTTGTTTAGACATGTCTGTTCCTTGTTGGGGAGGTACATGTTTGCACAGGAACTTTATGAAACTGCTGGCGGCATTACTACCTTTACCAGGTAATCTCACATTGCTTATTAAATATCTTAGCCACTATGTTGGATCTTTGGACACCATTGGCATTTCATGGGTTGTTCCATCAGTCCACATTCAGTTAGACTGAGGAAGTACCGTGGTCAACTTTCTGGCTAGTCTCATGGGCACAGTTATGGATCATACAAATGTATGAACACATCAGAGAGATTTCTCAGGACTCAGCGTAGTTGGAACCAATATGGACTTCAGGTTTATGTTTATGCCTAGATTTGACTGTTCAGCTAATAGTGTAAGTGGATTGTCATCTGACCAATTAGCTAATTTTGAATCAAAACTTAGCAAATAAAGATCACTTATATTGGACAATTCTTTTTTCAAGGAGTTTGCTGCTTCATGAAGAGTCCCAGAAGGTTCTTAGATTTGGAAATTTCTAAACAGGGTAGACCCTTTTTCAGATCTATATTCTGAACTGGTTGATTTATTTGATGGAACAGGTATTGATGTTATGAGCTTAGTTACTAGACACAACAAGGAGGTAATAGAGAGACTGGCTGAAGAAATTAAAGGACTAAATGAGTTTTACTCGGGACCTTATTTTTGATTCTTATCAGTATTACTGTCATACCATTTTTGACAAAGTAATAGAACTTGTAAAGCTATGTGCTAACAGAAATTCAAGTGTAAGACTGAATAGTACTGAGACTGTCCTGCATATGCATTAGTTTTACTTTTAGTAATTTTATTCTATGTCAGGTCACCTGGGATTCAGTGAGTGGCCATAAAATGAAGGCACGTTTTAGAGAACCGAAAGCATAGCTGCTCCTAAGTACTCTTTGAAAAGATAGTTTCCTATTTATGGGTGTGGAAGCAATCAAGACTGAGACACCACAGGCATAATGAGATGGGGTCAGATGAATTAATGACATGAAGGATATAAAAGGAAACCAAATGATGCATGTCTGCTGCAGGACAGTAGAAGCACCTCATACCCAGGAATGAAACTAACTGCTGTTTCTTACTATCTCACTTAATGAGATTGCTTGTAGCATAGTCATGGGTCCAATGAGAAGAGATGGTCAGTGTTTACTCACACATGCTTTTAACAGATTATCATATGTCATTATAGTAGTAAATATATACATACAGATACGGGCTCTGTTGTGCACATCCTGGCAAATGCAAAGTGCAGTAGCAGGCATTCCTTGTCATGTGGAAGTACTGTATGACAAAAACTTAAATGCTGCTTATTATTGCATGTTTCTGCACAACTCCTAAGTCTGCATCATCCGGCCATGCTCAGGACAACACTGAGGGAATTCAGGTAGTGGTGGAACTTAGGCCATGTATCTGTTTGCTACTGTGTTGGCTGCTACTCTTACAGAGGCTCACTTCACTGATCAGACGTGGATGATGGTGCAGTGGTGTCATCAGATACATGGATAATCCAGGGTGCCCAGTCAGAAGGGGTGCCATCATCTATTGCTGACTGTTGTGTCAGCTTTGATTACTCATATTGTAAGAGGCTCATGGGGGCACCAAGAAAGTTAACAGTCTAAATGACAGTAGCTCAGCTTTGGAATCGGATCATGCTGATTTGCAAGTTGAAGTACAGTTGACACTTTTGTAGATAATAATCATGGGTCCCCTACAGATGATCAAACTTCCAAAAAAGCTGACTTTCATATGGCTGAGACCATATGATCGACTTTTGGAAGTTCGAACTCCTGTTAAAAAACATAAACACAAAACAAAAAATTACCTACACATTGCTAGATGTCGGGCAAGCCCCCCTGCACCATCCATGGGGGGCACTGTGCCCCCAAGACCCCCTGCTATTTAAATATACTAACTCTGAGACTGCACTACAGTGTGGAAAATGGAAATCTTCCTGTTCCACACTATATGGAGATGTCTGTTCAGAACATTTGAACTTCCAAAAAGTCAATCATATGGTCTCTGCCATATGAAAGTTGGCCTTCTGGAAGTTCAGTCATCTGTAGGGGACCCAATAACCATAGCTACTGTGTTATCACAGAAGTGGCTTCATTGTCATAAACCTCCAGATGTAGCTGGTTTGGATACTGTGGTAAGGGATAACCTTGTGGGCATGTAGAACTCTTGCAAGAAAGCACAGAGTCACAGGCCTGGACATCTACGGCACTGCACTTTTGATCCACACTATGGAATGCCTTGCCCATGAATATTATGCCCTGTAAGGGCATAATAGCAGAGTGAAGAGAGGGCATAAGACTGTTGTAAGTTAGCAGTTGCAGAGGTGCATCACTAACTGTGCAAGGAATTCCATGCATTAAATAGTATTGTCTGTGAATTCCATGCATTAAATAGTATTGTCTGTGAATTCCATGCATTAAATAGTATTGTCTGTGAATTCCATGCATTAAATAGTATTGTCTGTGAATTCCATGCATTAAATAGTAATGTCTGTGAATTCCATGCATTAAATAGTATTGTCTGTGGCTTGGTGCAGCCACAAACTACCATGTTGCAACAACAGCAGCCTCTGTCTCACATGGCATGTTCTAGTGATACTTCATTGGATGCATCAGTGGCTTCCACTGAAGTCAGCCTGTTCCAGTCACCCTTGCCTCATTGATATGACAGACTACCACCTCTGGGCATCCATTTGCCTACACTGTGTGGGACTGCTGCTGGCAGCATCCATATCAGACCTTGCAGAGCACAGCCATCACATGTAGCACCATTCCAGAATGTTATATCCGCAAGACATGGAAGTGGCTAGTGGCAGAGCATGAGTTACTGAACAACAGACAGATTTGGTCATTGTAATGCAGAACATCCCTTCTCTGGGCCATTGATGGGGGGAAGCATAAGGGGATGCCCTTTCATGGTATGGACCTATGATGAGCCTACATTGGGTGACTGTTGCTTGAGATGTGATGAAATGGCAACTGCAAAACCTTGCATTCTGTTTCTATATATAGTCATAAATAATTAACATTTGACACAGCTGTCTGCGTTGTCATTTGCTGTTAACATGTATTTGCATACATGCCATCAAAACACTTGCTGGATCACTACATTTTGCATGTGCTTCACCCTGATTTGATGTCGGTTCAAGATAGGGCATTGGGTGGTGGTCAAGGTGATGGAGTATCACTGAGGTAGCCGTGTGGTCTTAAGGGATCAGCCCATACATTTCAACTGTCCAGAATTTTGCAGAAAATCTATTTTTTGTGTTATATTTTTGGTGTGTTCCTCATAAAATTTGTGGTTTTCTGGCAAATCATTGAAGGCTGAATCCATTCAATACAGACATTCAAATTTCAGACTTTATATCCTCCAGAAAATGCATGCTAACCTGTTATTCTAACAACTTTCTAAGTCTATAAGAGCATTATTTAAAAACTGTCCCTGATTATGGACCTTTGTCCACCCAATATTATGGCTTTGTCCAGAATTCTTGCACTAAGAATTTGAGGGGTCAGTAGGAGAAGGGTGGGCATGAATATGGTGAAAATGGAACTAGCCATACCAAACAGAACAAAGAAGCTCTCCTCCAAAAGAAGGAAGCCAATCTGGTGGTCCCCTGCCATTAGTAAACTCTACAACAGAAGGAATAAACTGTTGCAGAAAAAGGTGAAGTCCCAAGACTGGAAAAACTCCCTTATTAGCCTCAACAAAAGGTTGAGATCCCTCATTAAAACCTCTAAAGCCAGCTATGAAGGCAGAATTGTGTCAGACTCTAAAAACAACCACAAAGACTTCTATAGTTATATCAAGTATCTCTACGACAATACCCAGGTTTGCCCTGAGTTACTGCACAATTGTACATCCTATAATGAGCTAACAGATATTGCCAACATACTGGCTAACAGATTCAGTGCCAACTTTACCCCCCCCCCCAAAGGACCAATCACAATACCAGAGGAATGCCAGGCGCCCAGCATTACTGCAGCACAGGTTAAAGTTGCATTGTCCTGGGCCAAGAATACAGCCTCCATGGGACCCAATAATATCCCAGGATGTGTTCTACATGAACTACAAAGTGAAATGGCACCACATCTGTGTGTCCTGTTCAATCACAGCCTCACTTCAGGCTTTGCCCTATCGAATGGTGCACTGCTACAGTCATCCCTCTCCATAAAGGGGGAGCAACTAGAGACCCTGGGAATTATCACCCCATTAGCCTGATGTGTTTAATATGTAAGGCTATGGAGTGCATCATCATGGACCTAATTAACAAGGATATAGGGAATTTCCAAACTCTAGATCGCATGCAATTTGGTTTTGTGAAAGGTAGATCATGCCTGCTCAACCTGGTTGACTTCTTTGAGTCTGTCACCAAAGCTGTGGATGAAGGCAAGGAAGTTCATACAGACTACCACAATCTGGCCAAGGCTGTTGACACAATTCCCCACTCAGGAATTATTGATAAACTCACCAAGCTAGGCATCAACCCCTATATTACTAGGTGGGTTGCAAATTGGCTCACAGATAGAACCCACAGTGTGAAAGTACTGGACTCCAAGTCAAACTGTCGACCAGTCATGAGTGGAGTCCCACAGGGATTGGTTCTGGGTCCTCTCCTGTTTGGCATCTACTTCTCAGAAGTCCAGGCCAACACAGAGGGATTCTGGCTGACCAAGTTCTCAGACATCTGCAAGCTGGGAGCCATTAATAACTCCCCAAGTGATGTAGACATCCTACAGAAAGACCTCACTAAGACTAATGACTGGTGTCAAAACCATGGCCTTAAGCTTAATGCCAAAAAATGTATCATCTCCTTTGGGAAAAACTCAGTTCCCACTAATTACCACATTGATGGGAGCCCACTGAACACTGAAGGTGTTATAAGAGATCTGGGGACACAGGTTGACAGCAACCTCTCTTTCAACCACCACATTGCCACTGTGGTCAGAAAGTCCTGTGTGGCACTTCTCATTACCAAGGGTTTTACATCCAGGAAGAAAGAGGTCATCATCTCTCTCTCTACTCTTCCCTCATTAGGCCACTCATTGAGTATAATGCCCCATTTGGCATGTACCTCACTAGACACACACAACAGCTGGAAAGGCCACAAAAATACCTCAAGAAGAGGATCCTAGGCCTTAAATAGATGTCCTACATGGACAGACTCAAAAAACTCCAGCTATTCTCTGTCTCATATTATCTATTAAGAGGCGATCTCTGCTTGACTTACAAAGCCATGTCTGACTCAGCTCTGTTAGAAATGCTACATCTAAAGAAATCCATATCCCTCCTCACCACAACCTCCAGAGACCTCCGTTTCATTACCACAAATAACAGAACATGCTGAAGGGACATGTTCATAACTCAAGAAACTGCCCATGCTCTGGAATAGACTTCCCACACATGTCAAGCAGAGCCCATCACTGGTCCTCTTCAAGAGAAATCTTGATGAGTGGATGGGAAATAGAAAGTTCACCCTGGGGATCACTGCAGTGGCTCTACTTGATAGAGGCACTGGGAACTAATGTTGTGTGGCATGATTCCAGGGAACTTCTATGGGCTAGGCCTGTAAAGGATCCAGGATCATTAGCCTAGTACATACCTATGAACCTATAAATCAGGTTATGCAGTATACAACAGGTTGTAAATATCAGACAGGCTTTTTTGCGTGTGTCTCATAGGGTTCCACCAGAATTGTCAAGAAGCTGTTACCTCACTTTTAGATGTCAAATCCATATTTACTTTTATTATGACCCCTTGGGTGGCACAGTTTTATATTTCCTGCTGTGCCATCTGAAGTTGCCTTACTTGTGTGACATAATTCTGGGGGCATCTGTCATCAGCCATGAGATGACCATAGATGATAAGCCCACTTGAAACGTTGGTACACTGACACCAGAGTGCCAGATTCTGGCATCATGGCTTCATCCAGGATTTGAATCATACACATCAATGACCCCTGCTATCACATCCTACCTGACTACTTCTGATTTAAACATGCAGGTACACCACTGGCAGTAGGTTTCCTGATTGCAATGTGTGTGTGTGTGTGTGTGTGTGTGTGTGTGTGTGTGTGTGTGTGTGTGTGTGTGTGTGTGTGTGTGTGTGTGTGTGTGTGTGTGTGTGTGTGTGTGTGTGTGTGTGTGTGTATGTGTGTGGCATTCCAGCACCACATATACCTTGCAGGATTTTGTGGGATCCAAACATCATCAATGCCCTCTCTAAGCCTATATCCATGGCATGCAAATATATATAGTCCCTCCATGGGGTAGTAGACACTTGAGAAACTACTTGAGGAAACCTGGTAAATCCTAGCAGCATTCCCAGCTGACCTCTGGAAAGTACCTTGGCCGACACAGCTATTGTTATTATTGTTCGTATTTAGTGGGGAATATCAGCTAATGCATTGTGGGTATTTTGTACAATCTGTTTATGAATTGCCTGGCATAAGACTGGGTATATCTATACTTAAACTAGTGATATTAGAACTTAGTGCCTGTTATATGGAAACTAATGATATTAGTACTTAGTGCCTATTATATGGAAACAGTACATCAACAGTTTGTTTTATATTAATTGGAGGATGGTATAACCAAAAGCATGAAAATATATTTCCATGTATTAATATTCATCCTTCCTGAAGCAATAAACTAATATAAAAAATACTGGCACTCAAAATGGTTGGGCAGACTGAAATCTGTATGATTGCAGATTAAAATGTGTGTTTTTTATTTCTGACTCCTTCAGTCTTTGCAGAACTGTTGCTTTCTGTTTCAGTAATGCAGTATTTTTGTCTGAAGTTATCACACAAAGATTTCAGATGTTTATTTGGCTAGGTTCTAGTTGCTTTAATATAACAAAAAACACATCTTAAATAGCTGATATTTCTTCAGATGTATATCTGGCTAGGTTATAGCTACTTTAATATGAAAAACTCATCTTAAATGACTGATATTTCTTTGGCTGATTATAAATGCATCAGGTTTGTCTAGTGACCTTTCTGTTGGTGGTGCATTTTTATAATCAGTCTGTGTTGTCAAGAATATCACATTCTGCTAAACTGAATACAGTGTTTAATAGATAGCCATAACACATCAGATCCTGTGACAGCCTTGGTCGTAACCTCCAGAATCACAGGCTTGCTTATGAAATCCCAGATAATAGGTGTTACATTTTATAAAAATGTTATTTCTTTGTTTTCTGTGTCTTATTTTATCAGACGTGTAATATGCTGCAATGAGCATAATATAGCTTCTGAAATAATATAATTTTGGGGCATAATATAGCTTCTGAAATTATATAACTTTTCGAAGAAAATGTTAGTTTTGAGAATATACTTCAGCTTTGACTCTCCTTAAAGCCTGCATGATTTCCCATTTCCCATTAATTAATGTACTTATATAAGAATAGTGATGCGAAAACGTGACTGCTGTCCTTAAGAATGATCAGTTAAATCAGTAAGTCTATTACTTTAATCCTTTCTGTGACAGCATAGTTTATTATGCCCATATTATAAATTTGATAAAATTACATTATGCCATTTAGATCAAAATTGAGCAAACTAGTATTATACGTTCTACCTTTATATAACCTAGGTATGGTCACAGCTAGTTCAGATTCAGTAAGAGTGAAACAAAAGGAAAATTGCAAATAAACTAATTCTTAATATCAGCTTTCAAAGTAGATGTAATGAAATGCTCCACTTTTGAACAATATATAAGATATATCAAACACCATCTCAGTGCAGTTCTAATAGCCATAAATGTATGAATATGTATTGCATAGAACTGAAAATAAATGATACCTTATAGGTAATATTAAGGCATTCTGAATTATTTATATGCCTTAAATACTAACAAAATTACCTTTTATTTTCAGTTCTTTGCAGTATCTATTCAATAACATATAAGCTGTCCTTAAAAATGTACTCATGTATTCTAAAAATAGCAATTTCTGTCTTCAGTGTCCATTTAAATAACAATAGAAGCAAGATAAACAGATACCACATTACTGAGTTGCATTTTCTTTACTTTATCTAAGGAAGTAAAGGGGGTAAAGTCCATTGCAGAGGAGTTGTGGGTGGCATTGAACTTTTTTCAAGTCTACAGTACACTAAACCAAGGAAAGGGCAGCTAATTCAGTCAAAAGCAGTGTCATAATAAGACTTAACGTAATACTTAATACTAAATAAAGTAGAACAAGGATGTACAGACTAGACCATTGAATGAGTTGAGACGATTTAAGATTTGTTTATCTTTTTTGCAAAAATATATCAAGAAATAGAGGGGAAATTTGCCAAATCAAATCATTGCCCCTACCTTGATTGAAGGGATATTGTCAATACATTTGAAAGGGAAAGAACTGTGGAAGACACACAAAAATGAAAAGTGGACAAGACAGAAAGGCCCAGTGCAATCACATACCAGAATAGTTAGAAGCCCAAGCAGAAGGCAAGGCATTTAACAACCATTTATCTAAAGTCATTGGGTGGGTGACATTTAAAAGCTACATGGCATAAGATCTGATTCCACTACAGCAACAGGAAGAAAACAGATGCACAAATACTGGGTTTAAGGAATCATGGATTCAGAGTGGAAAGTTCTTGTTGGGCCCAGAATTATTTAAGCTGGTAATTGCGGTGATACATCAGAGAGGAAAGAAGGGTATGTGATATACTTGGATTTTAAGAAGCCTTTTTACATAGTACCACACTGAAGTTTAGCAAACAAATTTACTACCTTAATGGTGGTGTTAATTTGCATCAAAGGTAAAACATCGACTTTATAGCAGTTTACAGCCAATAGTACTAAATTGTCTTTACTCAGAACACTGTTCATTTATAGTTGTCTGTTACAAGGGTTCATATAGTGTTCCCATGTCTTTATAAGTGATCCCACAGAAGTCTGGAATGAAAAGTTTTTTTTTTTTACACATGTTCCAAAGAGAGTCAAGATTCACTTATGACTTAATTAAAAGACTTGATGAAGTTGAAAAGCTGGCCTAAAATGCCATCTTAAACATGTTGTAAAATTATACATAACACTCTATCTGAGAAATTAAAAACAAGTATATAAAAAGAAGAAATAATAGAAAGAAGCTGAAGTATGAGCTAATGTGGACAAGGGACCTAGGATCATTAGAAGGAAATTAATAAGGGAGGCAAGTGGAATGTAAAATGCCAAGGGCAAGTCAACCATAGTAGAAATGAAAAGTTGCATCCCTCATTACTAATAATTGTCTTACATCTTAAATATGGAAAAAGTCAAGAAATGCCATATTTGCAAGGCTATCTATATGTGGGGTAAACATGTTGTAAGCAGAAAATAACACAGCAAAACACAGAATGAAGATTCAGGAAAAGCAGCTGAGTGGAAATACATTTTTAAAACTGCATGAAAGGTGAATATTTGAAAATCTCTCTGAGTTAGGCATTAGAGGCAAACATTATGATATAACTCCAGTATTCCTAGGTCAGGCATAAGAATGTTTTGGACTGTTATGAATAAATGAGAAATGACTTTAAGACTGTCCTGCAGATCATCTAATGTCATTGAATGAATAAAAACTAGCGAGCCAAGCTGGCCTTGCATAATATGTAATCTATGTATAATTTTTAGATGGCTGACATATGTTTCAAAAGTTTTTAAATCTGGTGGCTCCATTTGACATCTTTCAGACACCAGTGACATGCTTCCTAGATTAATTTATGGGGTGAATCTCAGATTTCCTTTTTGCTGCAAGGTATTTTTTTGATACAGTAATGTCAACAACTTAAGAAATACATAGCTAATAAAAGTATGGATAATGTATCTCCATCATGTGAAATAGTAAAGAAAAATAGCCCATAAACTAAATGTGATATGTGTAATTCTTGAGATAATAGGTTATCACTAAATTGCTATAGCAAAGTAAAGATGATTTATATATTTTTGCTAGTATGTCAGAAATCAAGCAACTGACAAAAATTTGCCTGAAGTGCTGTGAAAGGTGATAACTATGAGACACAAAAGTGCATTGATATTTAATGCATTATAGTTATATTTTTTGCACTTTATCTAACTGTTCAGTGTTTCTTATCAGTTCTGGACTGTTTTTATTTATTTGCTTAACAGTAATGCATTGGTTTTATTTATTTGCTTGACTGAATTTATTACTTTTCTGTGCCTGCATCTATATATTTGCTGACCTCTGGTTGAATTTTTGTTTTTCTTTCACCCTTCCACCCAACCACTGTTGTGTTCTTAAAGTTGGTGGCTTTTGCTGTTGACCACCCATACTGTAAATTTGACCTGGGACACTCCTGCCAGTCCCATCTCATTAGCTCATTCTACCTAATACGGAGATCATTTGGGAAGGTCAAACCCCTTAGTTCCTTAACCTTTAATTATCTTCTGTTCCTCCTCTCTCCCTTTCCACTTTACTAACAAGCAAACAAGAAAAAAAACACTTAATTTGGCTGCTATTACTGTATTTGTGTTTGCTCCTCCTTCTTTATTATGTCATCTTGCTTTTTCTGCTGCTTGTTCTCTAAAGTGTTCAACTGCATCTTTTCTGTACTGCTTGTTTATACCCTGTTTAAATTGTAAGTGTTTCTCTAAGCCTCTTACTTTTGGTTTAAGCATTTGAGCTTTAGGCCTTCTCCTTAGTTCTCCCTGGCCTTTCTCCCTCAGATTCTGACAAATATGGATGGACAATTTCCTACAGTTTTTTCTGATAGTCTGGTTGATATGGGCATCCTGAGACAGTGTAGCAACTGCCTCATGTACACAGGCAACCACCTACTACTACCACATAGGAACACAATTTGAAAGAGATGCAATTACATTAGGAACATAGAGTCTATGCTCTCTCCCTCACAAGTCAGTATATCTGGCACTTTGAAGGCTGTCAGCACAATCACTACATCTCAAACACCATCCACACCTACATAACACACACCCACAAATGTGGAGGTCCTCAACAAAAACATGCCCAAACAAAGGAGACCTCCAAGGCAAAAACACATGCAATCTCCACACCCCTCCACAACACATACCAGGCATAGTTCACACACCTGTGTCTCACAGCCACTAAGGCTTAACCATAAACCCAACATATTAGTCATAGGAGACTCCATTGTGAGACACACAGATGTGCCTCTCACCAGGCTGGATAAGGAGAAAGTCATGGTTAGTTGTCTGTCAGGGACCAGAATCTGCCATATCACATATGCACTCAAGTCTCTCAACATCAGGTACTATTATGACTCTGTCATAGTCCATGCTGGTGTGAATGACTTCAGATGTACCGCCCTGGACTATATGAAGAGAGACATGATTGAACTCACTGAATATGGGTCCCAGGTGGATATGTCTCTAGCCTTAAGCAGCATTCTACCATCACCCAGAATGGTGCCTCAATGCAAACAGAAAATGATTGACTTTTGCAATTGGCTTAGTTCCTGGTGTCATTCCAGGGGGGTCCAGTACCTGACAGCCCGGGAAGATATGATCGACAGACCACGATGCTTTGCCAGAAATGGCCTGCATCTGTCTCACTTGGGCTTCAGGCTTCTGGCAAAGGCTCTTGCCTCCCCATAGTGTCTTTTTTAGGAAAAGTGATGAGGTTAAAACTACCAACATAAAAATTTCAACAAAACACAAATTACAGGTCATGCTGCTAAACGCTAGTTGTCTAAACATGAAATCACACTCATTGCAAGCGTTCTTAACCCTGGAAAATGCTGACATCTGTACAGTCACAGAAACCTGGTTCAAAGCTGCAGAGAGCACCCCAGCCTTACCTGGTTACTCATCCTATCATACATTCAGACCACAAACTGTGTGCAGTAAAGCCAAAGGAAGTAGAGTTTCAATATATATTAAAGACACACACACCTCCAGGCTGGTCAAACAGTATGACACACAGGAGACACTCCAGGTGCAGTTATCCATTGAGAAGACCCTTATACAAACCATAGCTAGCTACCAGCCCCCAAATCTGACTCAAGATGCCCAATCCGGCTATCTGAACATCTTCGAATCTATCAAGATTCAACCCTTTACCCTGATCCTGGGTGAATTTAACTACCCAAACATAGACTGGAAGAACTACTCATGCCAGAGCACAACAGCCCAGAGATTCCTCAATTTTGTCAATGTAAATGCTTTGGAACAGCTAGTCGATACCCCCACAAGAGGTGATAATATCTTGGAGTTGGTATTAACCAACATGAGTAACCAATGCAGCATCCCTGCAGTATCATCATACCCGGCAAGATCCGACCATAAAGTGGTCACTTTCAAAGTCACCATCTCCCCCAACCCCCCTCTACCTAGGGTCAAACAAAAAGACTTCTCCAAAGCTGATTACAGCCTCCAGATGGATTGTATAAACAGCTTCACAGCCCCCGCCCCCTCTCTAGGAACTGGCACCAGTATCCAAAACTATACCAAAACACTATACGAGCATTTATATAGATGCATGGAATCAGGAACACCCAACAGGACTAAATCACCCTCTGCAAGGAAGAATAAACCTGTATGGTGGACATCTGCAATAAATAAACTCTATAACAAAAGGAAAACATTGCTGTCCAGGAAAGAGCAGGTGCCCAATTGGAAGCAATGTTTCCTTAGCCTGAACAAGCAAATAAGAGCACTAATGAAATCCTCTAAAGCAAACTTCAAGTCCAAATTGGCTACTTCTACTAGAGACAATCATAAGGCCTTCTTCACATATGTCTGCAGTCTCAAAGGTACACCCAGATCTGTTCAGAGCTGGTGGTCAAGGACACCACATATACAAATGCTGTATATATAGCAAACTTGCTGCTTGACAGATTCACTGAAAACGTTACCCCTTGGGCCACCCATCAGTAAATCAGGACATTCCCATTACCTGCCCCCTTCCCCTTATATCTCGGGAACAGATCATCCCTGCTCTTTCAAAGGCAAAAAATACAGCCTCCTTGGGACCCGATAACATCCCAGGCTGCATCTTACTTGAACTCAGGCATGAACTTGCAGCACCATTAGGTGTCCTATTCAACCAAAGCCTGAGTACTGGCTTTGTCCCAGCTGAGTGGAGGACAGCGACGATCATCCCTTTGCACAAAGGTGGAGCATTCATCAATATGGAAAATTATAGCCCCATCAGCCTAACTCGATCCCACACAGTTTGGCTTCATCAACAGGAGGTCATGTCTGTTAAATTTGTTTGACTTCTTTGAGACAGTCACCAAAGCCATAGATGAGGGGGAAGACTGTGCACACTGCCTACCTTGACCTGGCCAAAACCTTTAACACTATTCCCCACTAGGGCATAATAGATAAACTCTCTCATCTAGGCATCAGTCTGTATGTTACCAGATGGGTAGTTAACTGGCTCACTGATAGAACCCACGTAGTCAAAATAAGAGAAGCCACCTCAAGCAGTAGACCCATAATGAGAGGTTTATCCAAGGTTTTGGTCTTGGGGCCTCTGTTATTTAGGATATACTTTTCTGAGGTACAGGCCAAACTAGTGGGCTATGGCTGACCAAGTTTGCAGATGATTGCAAGTTGGTCACTGTCATCAATTCCCCTAGTGATGTGGACATCCTCCAAGAGGGTCTCACCCAAACAAAAGACTGGTGTCAGAAACATGGCCTCAAGCTGAATATCAAAAAAATGCATCATCATCCCTTTTGGGGAGAGTGGTGTCCCCACAAATTATCACATTAATAAAAATGTCATAAGAATACACTCAGTCATGAGGGCTTTGGACACCCAGGTTGATAGCAACCTGACTTTTGACCACCATGTTGCTTCCGTTGTACAGAAAGCTTTCTACATAGCCCACCTCATAAGTAAGGGTATCTCATCCAGGGACAAGGAGGTCATAACATCCCTGTATTCTTCCCTTATAAGGCCCATTATTGAGTACAACACCCCATTTGGCATGTACCTCGCAAAGCACATGAAGCAGCTGGAGAGACCACAGAGAGTCCTCACCAGGAGAATCCAGGGCTTCAAAAATCTACTATACACAGATAGGCTAAAAGCCCTATCCCGCTACTCAGTTTCATACAGACTCCTCAGACGTGACCTCTGTCTGGCATATAAGGTGATCTAAGACCCCTCCTTGATGGGACTACTGCATATCCACAAGTAAAGCTCCACTCGAGTAACCCACACGTGCGACCTCAACCTGGTCTGTGACATCAATAGGACTTGTTGGTGGGACAGATTTGTGTCCCAGAGACTCCCCATCTGTGGAACAGACTCACTGTCCACGTCAATCAGAGTACCTCTTTACCCCTTTTTAAGTGCAACCTGGATAACTGGATGGGAAACAGAAAATACATCCACGGGATTTCATCCATGTCCCTGCTGGACTGGGGTATCTGGTGCTGACTTGTATAAACACGGGCTAAATTCTTTGCTAGGCTTATAAGGGCCTCAGGGCCAATAGCCTAGTAACTTCCTATGAATGTATGTGCATATAATTAATTATAGAAATGCAAATCTTCCAAATATTTATGAATACTTAAGAAATCCTTAAAAATGTGATAAAAGCAACATCAAGTTGAGGAAAAAAAAAACTACTCGAGTCACTTTACAATTGCCTGGTACAGCTGTTAATATATTCAGTGTTCTTTATAAATATGTTAATGTAAGTAAGTTTTACATTTTGATTAATATTTCAGAAGCAAAACAACTTAAAAATGCAAGGTAATAATGTCATGCTATGACAGACAAAACTACAAAAGTATTCATATATAAAGTGATGATTACACTGGTTGCTTCATTATGATGGAAAAACACTTTTTCGGTACATTTGTTATGCATTTAGGTAGAAACATTTATCTAGAGCAGTTTTGGTATTTATAGCTGATATCTGCCTTATGGTTCTGGTATTTCCATGGTGGTGCAGCGGTAGCATTATTGCCTCACAGCAAGAGGTTCTCTCGTTCAATTCTCAGCTTGGGTTGGGAGTGCCTTCTGTGTGGAGTCTGCATGTCCTCCCCGCAGTCGAGTGGGTGTTCAAAAGACATGCGTTGAATGGGTGTGCCTTCGTTGAAGGTTGGGTGTCAGGCTGGCAACTCGACACCATAAAAAAACAACTGCCAATCATTACCGGACCAGAGTTCTGCTGTGGCGACCCCTAACCGGGAAAAGCTGAAATACAAACAAACATCTGCCTTATTGTTCTGGAGATGTAAATATGTCTTTGCTGCATTACTATTGGACTTAATTTTGCCTCAGAAATGATGATGTTATTTTAAGACTATAAAGCAGTCATAGTACTATTGTCACAGAGCAGCTACAGTCTAAAAGAGTTAACTAGACCAGCTGTTCAGCATATCAGCATCTTTATAAACCTCTCTGTGAGAATGTCATTCAGCTATGTAGCTAAAACAATCTGTCTTGATTATAGTTTACCTGACCTGAAGGGAAAGCTCTGGCAATAGTCATGTTGATTTGAAATTTTTGCATGAATTCTATTTTCTAAAAAAGATTACTTATGCTTTATCTAAACATGACCAGCAGCCTTTATGATAGTAGCAGCATTGTGCTTCAAAGTGCAAACAAGATTCAATTAACAAAATTGCCAATTAAGATAACAGACACCTCTGTCATTCGGCCACTTTACCAAGATGAATAAAGGCAGACTGTGGAGAAGAAACTGGCAGAATTATTGCTAGGGAAGCAATCAGAAAGAAAACCAGGTACTGACAAAAGGGTTAGTGCCTGACAAGGAGAATAGGACAATGAAATACTGACCATGCGCCAAAATGAAGGTCAGGAGAAGGGGTGGGGAAGCAAAACTAGAGTATAAGACATCATTTCAGAAATATTTTAAATTCATTGAAGAAGGCAGAAATCTGTTGTATATCATGCAGTTAGAGCTTGTACAAGTAAGGTTAGTATTACTGAAACCACTCAGTGAAGATTTGCACAAGATCTGGTCTACATTTTTTCCAGACATAAGCACTTCTCAATTATGTTACCTTGAGAACTTTTGAATTAAAACACAGATGTTTACATACAGCTCACACAGAAAACATACTATTCTGCATCAGTAATACACTGGTATTTCAGCATAGTGAACAGATGCAGGTAAAAGACATTGAAAAATTAATTTTGAATACAGACAATTCTATTTAAAATAGCTGTGTAAATAACAGAGTGTATCATTCTTAACCTAGAAATGTTTAGTAATACTCAACAAAATGTCTTCCTACCTACTTTGGGGTAAAAAATGAAAATTTACAAATAAACAGATACACTTGAAATCCCAAAGCCTCAAAGAACAAGTCAGGGAATCAATTTCTCACAGAATGGAGGATGTTATTTACCTCAATCCAGATTCAGAGTTTAAGCTAGGCCTTGAGATATGGGTAACACATATTTAATGAAAGAAAAATAGGCAGAGAAGGAGAAAAAATGATTGTAATATGGTCCTTAGTAGCTGCAGGGAATAACTAATTACAGCAGAAAAGAAAGAGGAGTGAAACACAGTTCAGTCACATGGCACGTTAGAATGACGGTGCTAATGAGACCGCTGCATCAGCCGATGGAGAAAAATCAATATGGAGCTATCACTGCATCATAGTAAGGTACTAAAATGCTTACTGCAGGATGCTGTCTTGTGTAATGCACAGAAAATAAACATTAGCACACATCTGTCACTGTGTACGGTTGTAATTAACCAGAGCCTTGGCATTGAATGGCACACATTACCATTTTCGGAGGTATCAAAGAAGTATACATGATTTTATTGATTTAAGGGAGAGAAAGATAGGCTGTCATGTTAAAGGTCTAAATTCTCCTTCATCCCTTTTCTGCATCTTCTGTGGATTACAACAGCCAGTGTTTAGATGGTAGACGGGAACGTGCTTCTTTGTCAAAAACCTGGGCAGTTTGCTAGTTGTATTGAACAAATGCCAATATTTTTCATTGACGGCTATTGCTAATCTACACATAATTAAATGTTTTTTAATGTTATAATTCCGTCTTAGTATTATGTTTATTTCTGGAAAGTGGTACTTTCCTTTAATGTTTATATTTAGTAGCATTATTACATTTGTTATGGATTATCCTAATTTTAACGGGCACCTTTGTAGTTCTTTTTGATATTTCTTTGCTAATTAATTTCAGCTTCTTCACCAGCAGTAACTGTGCACATCTGGTAAAATGATCATCACCTTAAAAGCCACATTGCAGTATATGCATCAATAGAGTTGCAGTTAATTAAAACATTGTACTGCAGTCAATGGTCACTGATTATAATGGTGTAGTTTGAAGGGAATGAAATGCAGACAGTACATAACGTGAGTCCTTCCCAGATCCGTTAACCAACAGCGTGACTATAAGCAAGCCATTTCACCAGGCTAAAACTCCCTGGTCATTCCCCAAAACCATTTTGTAGCTGCATAATAGGTCTACCACAGGTAATATAGATTAAAAAACTACAATAATCATTCCCTCTTCTCACATATTGTAGCGAATGTCATTTCTTGTTTGAAGTAAAGAAATGATTGTTTATTGTCTGAGCTGACAAGAAAGCTCCAGTAAGTACTATGAAGCTGTAAATATGCTGCTGCTATGATAAAAACAGCAGTGTCCTATCAGCATTTCATTCAGTGAAATGAAGTTAACATAACAAAAAAATAGCTGACAGAAAGATATTGAATCAATCTATTTTATTTGGTTATTATACTTAGCCTAATGCAGCTGCCCATTCCAAATCATCATTCAGGAAATCTGAAAATATAAAAGCCTCACCTATCTCAAATTCTACCACCCATTCTTGTTAACTCTACCTGCCAGCCACCCTCTCCATGAAAAATTTCTTCCTCACATTATAATTAAACTGTGTTCTCTTAAACTGCTACTTATATCCCTTCGAGCTACCCTGTACCTATGCTAATATAGTATGAAGTCTAATGTCCCTCTTTGTACTGCATATACTCATGGTATATTATATACCCATCTCTTTTCTTTTCTGAATGAAAGACAGTTGAGCTGTCTTACTTATTTCTTGAATTTCATACTTTCATACCTTACATTCTCTGTAGTATCCTAAACGGATTCACTTTAGAATCACGAAATTCTGAAACATCAAATTTCATACGATCGATGTTTCAGAATATCAAAATTCTGAAACAAATACAAAAAAAAAAAAAAAACAATTTAAATGTTTCTGCAGGGGGACCAGCCCCCCTGCACTGCCCACAACCCCGCTACTTAAATATTCCAACTGCAGGATCATAGTACAGTGAGGAAAAGGGAAATCTCCCATTCTGTGCTGTATGCAGATCTCCATTCACAATGTCAGGATTCCGAAAGTTCAATCATATGGTCTTGGCCATATGAAATTCAATCTTTCAGGATTTCGGCATTGTGAAGTGTTCCCTCCTAAACACATTTGCTGTATCCTGTCTAGTACTGTGGCTGTCTTCCTCCTATATAAACCTGTCTTTAAGGGAAAGGGGAGTAGGACAAACCCAGTGTCATATAGATGCTTAAGCCTACTTTCATGTTGTGGAAAAATAACGGAGAAGGAAATATTGGATAAGTTATTGTCAGAATTGGATAAGTTGGGTCTTGAAACCATATATCAGCATGCATATGTGGAAAATAGATCTATTATCACCTGTAGCATGATGTTCTATAACAATATAATAACAGCTATGAATGAAAAATTGTGCTGTGATGTAACTTATATAGCTTGAACTTTAGCATTTGACAGGGTCATACACAAAACATTGATCAATAAATTAGAAGAACTAGGTATTGATGTACTGTTGATAAGACGAAGAGCTGCATGGCTTACAAATAGGACATGGCAAGTATCATACAGCAATTGGACAGGTGAAAGTCTTGGTTACAGTCAGGGTGTCAAACAGGGCTCTGCCCTATGCACTTACTTGTTCAGATTTTATCTTTCAGACCTAACTTTTTCATCTGAGGTGTTCTACAGTCTCTATGCAGATGACCTAAAATTGGCTAAATTGATTACTTCTCAAACTTGACTAAATCAACCATTTGGGCACAAGAAAATAATATGCTGAGCTAAACATATTCCATTTGGGAGACATAAATTGAAAGGTAAATATTTAATGCAGCACACAGTGATTGAAACTGTAGCTTCATTTAAGGACTTCAGTATATAGGTAGATCCAACTTTGAGTTTTTTTAATCATATCAACCAATTGGTTAATGATAGTTATAGAACTACAGGTTGTATAAAAAGATTTATAAAGTCTAGGAAATCAGAAATGATGAAAAATCATTGTTTATTAGTTATATTAGACCCAAACTTGAGTATAGAATTACACAATATGGAAATCTTATAAAAAATAAGCTTGGAGTAAACTGGGAAGAGTATAGTGGAGATGTACCAAGGGCATCTATGGATGTGAAAATTTAAGTTATTATGAAAGAATAAAATATCTGAACTTGTACAGTGTCTCTTACAGATATCTTAGAGAAGATCGAATTCAGGTATATAGGGCATTTAGAGACAACTACCTTTGGGAATGTTTGGAGTTATCACAAAGTGGTAGTAGAGAATCATTAAACAACCTATGTAGAAGATTCTATATGAGTAATAATTGGTTCTGTGAGACAACAGCTGATTCATGGAACAAACTACCAAATTACATCAAAGCAAGTACTAGTTTATTTATTTTTAGAAACAGCCTGGACACTTTTTATGGGAGCAAGTGCTTGAGTATATTGGCAGGCTAGAAGGGCATTAATGCCTGTGCTTGAAATATTTGTATGTATAAATATATATATATATATATATATATATATATATATATATATATAGCCTCCATAAATCTGCTCAGTATCCCAGTTGTGGCGTATAATTGCCAGGTTACTGAGGAGATTAACCTTCCAATTATTGAGTTCCACTCACATAGATATATATCCCATTATCTGACTTGCTTTTTATGCAGCCTTTTCTCCTTTGCCTGAAGGTTTAAGATTCGCTTGACAATAGCATTCTGATGTGTGATATGTTCTAGATTTTTAAATTGATACATTGTTTATATGTTCATTCTTCTGGGTTGTCACGCAGCACCATACATGAAAAAGACTAACAGAAAAAAATTCTCCATTTGGACTATATTCCAGTCTCCTTCAGGATCTCCTCATGCTTCGTCCTCCATTCATCTGTCACCTGACCTAATGCTTGTGTGTCATCTGTAAAGGCAATTATTCATTTTTTTATACCCTGCATGATGTCTGGATTAATGCTTTGAACAGGGATGGATGTAGCACTTTTCCAACAAAATATCAGTTGCCATTTATTTATCCTCCTCATGTATCCCTTCACCCCAACACCACCATCTTTTTCTCCTTGCCGTAGAACCATTTTTGACCAGTCTACAAAGTTTGCTGCCCACACCTATCTTTCTCATATTTGCAAGAAGCCTATGGTGCAGAGACAAGTCAAAAGCTTTGCTGAAATCCAGATAGGTCACATTCACAGCTTTACCAGTATTCAGTCCAACAGTGATGTGTCATCTAATTATAGAATTAGTCTGACAGGATCTACCTGCAATGAAACCATGCTGGAATTTCTTTGGTGGCGTATTGTGCTCAAGGATTCTTGTAACTGACAACAGCACCTCTTCCACTCATTTTAGTTACTGCTGAAGTATGTCTTACTGGTCCATAGCGTCTTTGTGTAATTTTTATTCTGTCCTTGTAAACTAGTACCATTATTGTATGACTATAGACCCCTGGGATCATCCCATCATACCTTTCAACAGTCCAGATTTTCACAGAATGTCCAGATTTTTACTTCAAATTTTGATCTATTCCTCATAGAATTTGTGGTTTTCTGGCAAATCACTGAGGATTGAAGTCACTAAATATTGACACACACCAGTTTCAGATTTTATATCCTTCAAAAGTACATGATAACAGAAAAACTGTTATTCTGTCAACTTTCTGTTCCTGTTTTTTGGACCATTATTCCCACATTATTTTAGGATTTGTCCAAATTTCTTGAGCTAAGAGGTTGAGGTGTATGCATCCCATCCTTAAGAGACCTGTTGACTAACACTCAGAGGTCTATCCAATATCACAGCAGCCCTTTTCTAAATATCCTGTAGTATTAGTATGCCATCTGTAACCTGTGCCTTAAACCTCTTCACATCATGTCACTCTCCCACCTCCTCTACTATTAGATGTGCATCTCTAGTCATCTCCTATGTCTGTGTTTTCCCAGATTGGCATTCTCCTTTCCACTTCTTTTTTGTTTTTTTTTGCTCTGGTGAAATCTATAAAATGGAAGCACTAATCCGAATAGTTTCTTTAAATGAATACTGACTAGGCTAATTTAGTTCAAAGATTTGAGGAGATTTCAAATGAAATGAGTGCATTCACACAGCAGCTGCAGGGCCTACTAGATAAAGCAAGACAACATGAATTGGTGCTGATAATTGGTGACCTGAATATACATATCTGGACACACTGAACAGGATATTAGGACAGCCCTTGTCCACATGGCTGGGGCAACAGGAATAAAGAAGGAAAGGCCTTTCTAGACTTCTCTCTGGCAAATGGATCAATGGTAGTCAACACATGGTTCAGAAAGACAGATATTCACAAGGCCACATACAAGAATGGCCAACATGCAACTCAGGAAGACTTCATCTAAGTAAGAAAAGGGCACTGTGTAGAATCAGCGATTGCAAAGTCATCCTCAGTGACACACAGCATAAGCCACTGTTTGCCACAATCAGCTGCAAGTGGTCACAGAAGGTTCTAAGGTCAACAGAGACCTGGCTGAAGGCCTGAAAGTTGACTAGAGAGAAAGCACAACAGTTCAAAGATGTACTCAGGGCTCTAGCCATAAAGAAGAAGAGGAAATAAGTGGAGTTGAAGAAGAATGGTAGTTCCTCAAAACAGCATTTGTGAAGTCTACAGAACAGATATGTGGTCAAGCCTGGTATTGAAATAATGTACATAAGGAAATCTGGTGGTGGAATGCAGAAATCCAGAAAGTCAAGAAAAGAAAGAAGGAGTGCAGGAAAAAGTGGGAGATAGAAAAGATGGGCCAGGCTAGGAAGTAATACTGGTTGGCTAACAAAGAGTCAAAGAAAGGAGTTGCAATAGCAAAGAACAAGGCATCAAAGGCACTCTATCAGCTTCTAGAAAGTGACTCAATAGGTGGCGCAAAGAAACTATATTACGTTGCAAGGCAAAGATAAAAATATAAAGAAGATAGTCAGACATCCTTCATAAGGATTGCCAGTAACAACCTACCCACCAGACCACAGGCAGCAAAAACAGATGGAAGGAATACTTTCAGCAGTTTCTGAATGAAGAAAACCACATGCACAGTGCACAGTGGTGGTTATCCCACTACACAAAGGGGGAGCCGCTTCTGACCCTGGGAACTACTGCCCCATTAGCCTAACAAGCCTGGTCTGCAAGGCTATGGAATGTATCATCATGGAACATATAAACAAAGACGTTAGTAATCTCCAAACATTGGACCCCACCCAGTTCGGGTTTGTAAAAGGCAGATCATGTCTCCTAAACCTGATAGACTTCTTTGAAGCAGTCACCAAAGCCATAGACATTGATAAGGTGGTTCACACAGCCTATCTAGATCTTGCCAAGGCTTTTGACACCATCCCCCACTCTGGAATTATAGATAAACTCACTAAACTAGGTAAAAATCCCTAAGTCACAAGATGGGTTGCCAGCTGGATCACTGACAGAATCCACACTGTGAAAGTAGCAGACTCCAAATCCGACTTCAGACCACTGACAAGTGGAGTACTACAGGGTTCAGTCCTGGGTCCTCTCCTGTTTGGTATCTACTTCTCTGAAGTACAGGCTAACACAGAAGGTCTTTGGCTAATGAAGTTCGCAGATGATTGCAAACTAGGAGCCATAATAGAACCTCCTAATGATGTGGGCATCCTACAAAAGGGCCTCACTGAGACAGATGCCTGGTGTCAAAGCCATGATCTCAAGCTCAATGCCAAAAAGCACATTGTCATCCCCTTTGGTGAAAACTCTGTACCCATGAGCTACCACATAGGTGGTAGTCTACTTAACATTGAAAGTGTGATAAGAGACCTTGGGAAACAGGTGGACAGTAGTCTCTCCTCTGATAATCACATTGTCACAGTATTCAGGAAATCCTTCTATGTGGCACACCTCATCACAAAAGGTTTCTCATCCAGGAAAGAAGAGGTCATTGTTCCCCTCTACTCATCCTTCATTAGACCCATTGTAGAGTACAATGCCCCTTTTGGTATGTACCTCACAAGACATCTACAACAACTGGAAAGGCCACAGAAATACCTCACAAAGAGAATTATCATTCTCAAACAGATGCCCTATGCAGACCGTCTCAAAAAACTCCAGCTTTACCCTGTCGCATATCGCCTACTCAGAGGCGATCTGTGCCTTACATACAAAGCTATGTCAAACCCAGAGCTGTTGGACATGCTTCACTTAAGAAATCCCAATCCCTCCGAACTACACGTTCTAGGGACCTAAACCTTGTTACCACAATAAACTGAACATGCTGGAGGGATAGATTCCTGTCCCAGAGACTTCCCATACTCTGGAACAAACTACCTATCTATATCAAGCAAAGCTCCTCGTTAGCACTCTTCAAGAAAAATCTTGATGATTGGATGGGAGATAGGAAATTCACCCCTGGGATTACCTCTGTGGCTCTGCTCGACAGGAGCACAGGAAAATAATTTTCTTGGGTGGCGAAAGCCAGGGTACCTTTTTGGCTAGGCTTATATAGGCCCTAGGGCCAATAGCCTAGTACCTACCTATGAACCTATGAATCCACAGAAGTTGTACTGCCCCAAACACAGCCTACAATGACAGAATAAGAGGAGTCCACCATAGAAGAAGTAAGAACATCATTAAGGAAAACAAAGTCAGAGAAAGCACCATCCTCAGATGAAGTCACAGCAGATATGATAAAGATGTTGGTGAAGCAGAGGAAAAATGGCTCCTGAAGGTATTCATACCAGTATGGAGAGAAAGGCATATCCAAGATGACTGGAGAATAAGCATACTAGTAGCATTGTTCAAGAGCAAAGGGGATATTCACATCTGTAGGCAGTATAGAAGTATCATACTCCTGTCACATGGCAAGACAATTCTTTAGAGGATAAAAATAATTTACAGAGAAGTAGAAAGTAAGATGACAGGTAAGCAGTTCAGATTCAGATCAGGATGCAACACACCTGATCCAGTGTTTACAGTGAGATAGATACTGGAGAAAATCCAACTAGACATTCCTAGACTTGGAGAAAGCATATGACAAGGTCCAAAGAAAGGTGATTTGGGCAGTCCTTCTGTGGTTCAAAGTCCCAACAGCACTGGTAGAATTAGTGCAAGATATGTACAAGGATCCAGTGACTCAAGCACAAACAGTGTTCAGTCTCACAGAAGGTTTTCCCAGTGGAAGTGGTTGTGCATCAGGGTTCATCTTTGAGCCACTCCTGTTCATATTGGTGATGGACTACATTAGCAAACAGGTCAGAGGCAACTAATTATTAGTGTTGCTGTATGTAGATAAAGTGGCATTATATGCAGACTCTTTGCTAGAACTTCAGCAAAGGATAGGGGAATGGAATACAAAACTGAAGCACATGGGATGAAACTGAGTACAGATAAGACAGCTGTAATGGTAGTGAAAGGAGAAAAATCATAAGAAGCTGAGAACTGAGATCGAAGGAAAATAGTGGAACAGGTTAACTGCATCAGGTATCTGGGAGGGATGGTTGAGGACAACGGAAGTCTTGAATGAGTAGGCCAAAGCTAGAATCAGAGGGGCTGCAGCCAACTAGCACAGAATGTCAGGTGGAGTAATTGACAGAAGAAGGCAAAAAAGCTGAAAAGTAAAGTTTACAAAACAGTGGCACTACTAGCACTACTGTATGGTACAGAAACCTGGTCAGCAAAGGCAGAGCAGTTGAGGAAGCTACAGGTGATGGAGATGAAGTGCCAGAGATGAGTGGTAGGACACACTCTGTGGGACAGATGAAGAAATGACGACATTAGAGCAGAAGCCAATGTAGCTTTGATTGCAGAAAAGGTTAAAGAGAACAAATTACAGTGTTTTGGGAACTTGTGCAGAAAAAAGAAAGAAATCTTGTGAAGAGGATTTGGAACAGACAGGAAGAAGGCAAGATGAAAGGTGGGGATCCAGAAAAGAGGTGGATGGATTAGGTGAGAGAAGACCTGTGACAGTCAGACATGAGTGTTAAAGAAGGCAAAAGAGTGGCACTGAATCGAGAGAGATGGTGACAGTTGACATGGCACTCTGGCTCTATGTATAAAAAATGGGAAAAGGAGGTCCGATGATGATGCTGCTGCTGCTGCTGATGATGATTTGAAGGGATTTAATATGAACACTTTGGAATTTCTAGATAGAAGCTAAGGTTCACTTTCTTTCCTGAACCACAACCTGCTCTTGTGCCACTACCTTTAGCATTTGTTCTGTTTGCCCCAATAACACCTTTCATCTCCCCTATGTCGATTTAGCTTGGATCTGTCTGCTTACAGCATTTGGGACCTTTATGTTTAATTGCGTGATGTGAGTGATCAAACATACCGATGAATATATTATTCACATAAAGAAGTATTGCTGTGTAACTTGATCAAATGGAAAGATGCATGGTTTACAGAAAGCACAAAGGTTCATAAGTTCATAGGTAAGTACTAGGCTAGCTGCATTTGCAGCCCAATTTAAGCCCGGGCAATGTTCCTTTTTGTGCTCAAAATAACTTGTCCTATTTGATTAAAGACTGTCCTTACCTATCCCATGATCGATAATTATTTATCACCCCTAATGAAAATAACTGAGATCATACCATAACTATCTGGAGTGGACCCATGCATGTGATAAAGCATTTGAGAGCTGTCTCTGTCCATTACTAGTACAGGGGGCAGTCAGAGAAAATTTAATGTTCCTCATCCATAAGTCTAAGTTGCACTAGAATATGGACAGAGCTGAGCTTTGTTTTATGCCCGGTTAGTGGCACAGCACGATGCTTCAGAGATCATCCACGAACAACTAACAATGGGCAAAACTGCAATTCAAATTGTAGCTTACTACAGATCACCCACCATGTCCCAGGACCCCCATTCTGTGTTTCTGGAAACACTGGGAAACATAAAGGTCCTACCAAATGCCCTAATACTGGGTGATTTCAATTACCCAAACACTAACTGGGAGAACTACTCAAGTACTAACTCCCTTGCCCAACATTTCCTAGAATTTATAAACTCAAACGACCTGGATCAACTGGTCAACACTCCCACCAGATGTGACAAAATATTGGACCTGGTCATCACCAACATGGGTGACCCCTCGCTGGTTAGATCTGACCATAAACAAATCACTATGGATATCCACATTCTGCCCCCACCCCCGGACAAAGAAACCACCATGAAAAACTTTTAAAAAGCAAACTTCACATTATTTAAGACCGAGGTGGAAAGTTTCAAAGCCCCCATGCTAAAGGATAATGCTGTCCAAGCTGCAAAATCCTTTACTAATGCATTCTGCGGGCACCTACAAGAATGCATGGATCATGCTATCCCAAGCAAAACCAAGACTCACTCCTCCAAGAAAAGGAAACCAGTCTGGTGGACCCCTGCCTTAAACAAGCTATACAATAGAAGGAGGAAACTAGTACAGAAAAGAGTAAAATCCCAAGAAGGAAAGGCATCCCTGATCAGTATCAGCAAGAAACTACGATCTCTCATAAAATCACCCAAGGCTAGCTTTGAAAGAAAAATTGCCAAGGACTTCAAAGATAACCACAAGGCATTATTTAGCTATGTCAAGAACCCAAGTGGCAATGCTCAGATCTGCTCAGAGTTAGTGCAGAATGGCACAAAATACACTGAACCGACTGATATTTCCAACATCCTGGCAGACAGGTTCAGTGCAAACTTCACCCCCACTCACCTCCAAAAGGGCCCATAACCATACCAGAAGAATGTAGAGCACCTGAAATCACAGACACTCAGGTTAAAACAGCCCTCTCCAAAGCCAAAAATACAGCATCAATGGGACTGGACAGTGTCTCAGGCTGTGTTCTACACAAGCTCAAAGATGAACTAACCCCTCACCTAAACACACTGTTCAAACTCAACCTCTTCACAGGCTACATACCCATAGAGTGGCGCACAGCAATGGTTATTCAATTCCACAAAGGTGGAGCCACAGCAGACTCTGGGAACTATTGCCATATAAGCCTGACTAGCTTAGTCTGCAAGGCTATGGAGCGCATCATCATGGAACTCATTAACAGAGATATTGGGAACCTCCAAACCCTGGACCCTACCCAGTTTGGCTTTGTTAAGGGCAGATCATGCCTCCTAAACCTGGTGGACTTCTTTGAGACAGTTACCAAGTCTATAGACGAGGGAAAGGTGGTACACACAGCCTACCTAGACATTGCAAAGGCCTTCGACACCATTCCCCATTCTGGTCTTATAGATAAGCTCACCAGCTGAATCATAAACCCTTACATCACAAGATAGGTTGCCAACTGGCTCACGGACAGAACCCATATGGTGAGAGTTGCAGGAGCTAGGTCTGACTCTAAACAGGTTACAATTGACATTCCCCAGGGCTCAGTCCTAGGACCCCTCCTGTTTGTCATATACTTCTCAGAGGTACAGGCAAGCACAGGAGGACTATGGCTGACCAAGTTCGCAGATGACTGCAAACTAGGGGCTATAATTGACTCTCCGGCTGACACAGACATCCTCCAAAAGGGTCTCACTGAGACGGATACCTGGTGTCAAAATCATAGCCTTAAGCTAGATGCCAAAAATTGCATAGTCATCCCCTTTGGAAAAAACAAAGTATCCACAAACTACCACATAGGTGGTAGTTGCCTAAATATGGAAGATGAAATAAGGGATCTGGGGACCCAAGTAGATAATAATCTCTCCTTTGATAATCACATTGCCAAAGTGGTTAGAAAATCCTTCTATGTGGCCCACCTAATCACAAAAGGCTTCACATCCAGAACAAAAGAGGTCATTATGCCCCTCTACTCATCACTTATCAGACCCATCATAGAGTACAATGCCCCATTTGGGATGTACCTTACAAGACACCTGCAACAGATGGAAAGACCACAGAAGTACCTCACCAAGTGGATTACTGGCCTCAAACAGATGCCCTATGCAGCTCGACTGAAGAAACTCCAGCTGTACTCGGTTGCATACTGCCTACTCAGAGGTGATCTCTGCCTGACATACAAGGCCATGTCCAATGCAGAATTGATGGACATGCTCCACCTAAAGAAAACCATATCCCCTCGAGCCACATGCTCTAGGGAATCTAAATCTCACCACAACAATAAATAGGATGTGCTGAAGGGATAGATTTCTGTCCCAGAGACTTCCCATACTTTGGAACAAGATTCCAATCTACATTAGGCAGAGCTCCTCGCTAACACTCTTCAGGAGAAACCTTGATGAGTGAATGGGAAACAGAAGGTTTACCCCTGGGATCACTTCAGTGACTCTGCTGGACAGAGGCACAGGGAACTAATCTAAGGGGGCGGCAAAAGCCAGCACATTCTGGCTAGGCTTATAATTGCCTTCAGGCAGATAGCCTAGTACCTACCTATGAACCTATGTGGATGGAAAGTCTATTCCACAGCAGTGGAATCCTCTGCAAGATATATTGGACCCTTCAAATCATTCTCTTGATGTTGCAGAAGAGGTTTAGATCCATAGAATGAGTGTTTCTGATGCCAATTTACTTGATATTATGAATCCATGAATAATAGGTCAGAGGATGCCATGTCCATCAGACAGAGGTCACCTCTTAGCAATCTGTAGGATACCAAGTATAATGACAGCACTTTGATTTGGTCTATGTAGGATATGTTGTTTATACCTTGCATCGTTTTAGTAAGGTATCTCTGTGGGTGTTCCAGTCATTGCATGTGTCTGCCAAAGGGGGTAATATAGTCAAAGATTGGCCTAATACTTATACATAACAAGCACCATACAGCAATTGGACAGGTGAAATTCTAGGTTACACTCATGCTGTACCACAGGGCTCTATTCTAGGCCAATGTTTGTTTTGGTTGTGTTTTTCAGATCTAACCTTTTCATCTGAGGTGTTCTACGGTCTGTATCCAGATGGTTTGATAATGGTTAAACCGAGTGCATGCCTGCAAATGAATTTGACTAAATTGACCATTTGGGCACAGGGGAATAATATGCTGATAAATAGAAACAAAGCATTTCAGATCTGGGAGATGTAGATTGAAGAGTGAATATTTAATACAACACACCGTGATTGAAACTGTAGATTAATTTAAGGACTTGGGTATATGGGTAGATCCAACTTTGAGTTTTTCTGGTCATATCAACCAATTGGTTAATGATAGCTATAAACCTGGAACCACAAAACCCGACCAGAGACTCAGAAACCAAAATGAAGAAAAACTCTCTTCAGGATGCAGTGACTACACAATTAGTCAGACACCGGTAACAAGTCCAACAATGTCCGTAAAACTTTTAATGAAATAAAATACACTTCACAAAATAACAAATATATAAAATATACAGTCGACACAAGGTTAAGCATTTTGTCTTCACAAACTAAGACTTCATCAGAACTAACAAATTCACTACTCTGTTGTTTAAATACCCCTCCTACACATCCAATTAACCAATCAGAATATTTATCTAATTATGGTGCCCCCGTATATCAATAATTATTAGACATATTTAAATAAACTTATTTGAATATATACACTATAGAATTTTCAAAAAACTTCATAAAAAACATCCCTTAAAGATTCATAAATACACTGAATACATACAAATACAAAAATACACCTCAAATATCTATTATTTCCTTAAAACAATTAAACTTCTAGTTGTTTTAGCTTTAAAAGAGGATTTATAGAGCAGCATTCATTCAGACCAGGAAAGTTCATAGCATTTACTATTATTTGACATCTCAATTCCCAATAATTTAAATGCTCTTCAATGGTAACACCCCTCTGGTCTTTAACCACTTGATGGATCATCACAAACTTAAAAGCATGTGTAGGCTGTCCACTTAAATGCCTGTACAAAGCATTTGTACTTTTTTCTTTTTTTAATATCCATTTTATGTTCATATATCCTATATATATATATATATATATATATATATATATATATATATATATATATATATATATATAATCACTTCAGGATGTTATGGTGCCTAGTGGGGGAAGTTTAGAGCTACCACTTACTCAATGAACACCAAATCCTATGATGACCCCTTCTTTTTCTGGTAATCAAGTGGATTTTAATGACTGCAAAGCCAATAAATGTGACTTTGGTGAAGTTTAATGATGTTAAAATCGAGCAACTTTCCACTGAATTGGATAATATGAATACAGCCCTTTTAAAAGAGCTTTTGTTTGAGCACTACGAAACTGATTACACTAGTATATTTCTCAAAGTAGATTCAATGTGTAATAGTATTATGCAGCGTAAAATCAGGAAGTTTAAAATCATAGTTATAAACTTATAAACCTTTAGAAAACTAGTTAGTAAGCCTAGAAAATCAGAAATTATGAAATCCTTGTTTTTAGGTTATGTGAGACTCAAATTAGAGTATGGAATAATAATAACATGGAATCCTTATAAGAAAACAAGCATGAATAAATAGAAAAGAGAACAATAGAAATATACCAAGGGCATCTATGAACGTGAAATTTAAGTTATTATAAAATGTTATTTTTATTTTCTTTTATTTAACATTTGTTTACTGAGATGGCTTGTCAGCAGAGGCCCATGGTTAAAAGGTCCAGAGACAAAATCACGCTTTACATAGTAATACCATATAAAAGGTATACATTTATGATACCAAACCCATAGAAATACATGTGTGATATTAAATACATAGAGACAAATATTTACAAGATTTGAATGACATAATAGTTGTGACTGAAAACAATAGGTTACTTACACAGAAGTATGAGAATTAAGTGGATACGATTAGGTCCAGACATACTAGTTCTGACAGGCATCGTGCAAAGGTATTTGAGAAATAGTAGCAGGGAAGCAAGTCAAAGCAATAAGACAGTGCATGATAAAGTTTGCTTAGTTGTGTGCAGAAGACATGGGAAATGTAGAAAATACAGTTTGTATAGTGAGTAGTGGCAAAAGGAGGAAAGTGTTTTTTTTTTTTTTTTTTTTTTATTCAATTTTTATCTGCGTACTGCAGTGGTGGTGTTGCGGTAGCGTTGTCACCTCACAGTAAGACGTTGTCCTGTTTGATTCTCAGCTAAAGGGTCTTCTGTGTGGAGACATGCGTGAATGGGCGTACCTTCGTTGAAGGTTGTGCGTCAGAGCTGGCAACTCGGCACGTAAAAATCTACTGCCAATCATTAGCAGACCGGAGTTCTGCTGTGGTGACCCCTAACCGGGAAAAAACGAAAGACACAACAACATCCAATTTTTATCTGCAATCACGCGATTTTGATGTGTACATTTACTAGAGACTGTAGTGAAGGTTCAAAGATGTGAGGTGATTGTGAATATTCTCTAAGAGTTCAAATAGAAAATTTTCAACACAGATAAGAAAGGGGAAAGATAGATAGAAAGATAGATTTGTACTTGGTGAAAGGTAATGCACAGCTAACCTGGTGTACAGCATGTGCAAAGCTATTTATTTTTAAATTGTCTTTTAGATAGAATTTGAAGGACTGGAAGGAGGTAACTGTTCTGATGGTTCGAGGGATAGAATTCCAGGCTCTAGAAACAGAGTAAGAGTAAAGAGACTGCCCTGCTGATTTGTTTCATTTATAAATAGTAAGTTGCATGTAGACATTTGATCGCAGTTGGTGAGTAGAGGATTATTTTTTAGTGCTGCATTTAAAGCAGTACAGGTGTCTGAACAGTGAGCAATCTTACATGATGTGATTAGTTTAAAGCAGTTGGGTAGTTCTAGCCAGGTGAAAGCTTTTAGTGCAATGCAGTGATGGGTTCAGTGCTGAGCGCTAGTAGCAAATTTGGCAACTTTACTGTAACATAGTTTGAGCTTCTGCATACTCTTCTATTAGCTTGTTTTCTTCTAATCTAAGGGCACATTTTTTCCATTTCCTGTGGGCATTCTACAGAAAGTTCTATTGCATCTTTCTGTGATGCATTCTCTTCAGTTCCATCCTGTACAATCCATTGATCTGTCATATGAGAACTCACTGGTCTGTCACTCCTCAACATTAACTGCATCAGAGTTTCCACAGTTTTCTGTTTCTTCCCTTCCTGTCCAACTTCAATGAACATTTATACTGGTTTCCTGTGGAAGGCTCCAAATTATCTTCATATGTCACCTGACCAATTGCTTCCCATTCCACTGGTTTCCCCATAATTTGGAGGTCCATTGCTCTATCCTGTTGTGATGCTTTCTGAATTAGATTTTCTACACTGAATCCTTCACTTTGCAGGTACTCCATAACCTCAGTTTCTATTTCTTTAACTTCTCCATTACTAATTTCCTTTCCTGCTTTTCCTCTTTGTCTTCTAATTTTTTTATTGTAAAGTTTTCCATGTCTGGATTCCTTTGCCTGTATTTCTCATCAGATATCTTTGGTGCTGCTGTTTTTTCATTGATTAGTTTTTCTTTCTCCTTTGCATAGATATTACGCTATATTAAATCTTTTTCTTTCCCATATCCATATTTCATCTTCAGATGTCTCCTGATCTCCCTGTTTCTCCTTTCTTTGGGGACTCGTTCCATCATGCTGTGATTTATACTATGTTAGACCTTCTACATAAAATTATTCACTTTGCAGGTGCCCCATAACTTCAACTTCGATTTTTTTAACTTCTACTTTACTAATCTTCTTTTCAACATTTCCTCATTGTGATATTATTTTTTATTGTGAAATTGTCAGTGTCTGAATGCCTTTGCCTGTATTTGTCTTGGAATATCTTTGGGGCTGCCTTCTTTATGTTGATTAATTTGGCACCATATCAAATCTCTCTTTCTTTCCCATGTTCATATTTCTTTTTTATACCTTTCAAAAATATCTATGTTTTGTTGTTTATATTTTCACACTTTCTCAGATGCTTCTTTTTCTAAACATATTAAAGTTTCTTGGTCTATATACTGTTTTTCACAAATCTGTTGTATTAGTGTCCACAAAATTTTATTTGAAGCTTCTGACAGTTTTTCTTGTGGAAATATTTTACTTTCCTCTAATTTCTCTCTTAATCTTTTTGTATATCTTCTGCCTGGAAATTAATTCTGGACTTTTTGCATAATAGTAACAATACATAATTTCTTTCTTATCCTCAATTGTCCACTCTATCATCTTTATGGCTCTTCTTTAGCTTATCAGTTTTTGTGATTTTTTGTGGACTGCTACTTCCTTCTACAACAGGGGAGCCATCCTCCCCCCGATTGTGGCTTGGTCACATTGCAGGAATGTTTCCGTATTTTGAGGATTCTACACTGTCATTTTTCCAGTCCTGGCACCAGTGTGCCTACCAGGATTTTTTTTTTATCCTGGGTCTTGTGCACCCAGCTATTTTTTTTTTAATTGTTGACCTACTTCTGTCCCTGATATAGGTTATATAAATACAGTCTATGTATCAGTGTCACCTTGGTGATATTTTGTGAAAAACAGAGTCCACCTTGTGAAGGTACTCACCAAGACTTGAGGATGAATTCAATTTCATCACTACTACTCTCCCTTGCTTGCTGACTTTTCATCTCTCCATTCATACCCCTTAGTATAGGCAGTGAGAGCATCACTGAGAGAATTAGGTAGAGTACATGATACAAGAAATCTATTAGGATCAGATACAAGAATCCAGATCAGAACAGAATCTGAGTTTTGGCTAAAGTAAGTAGGATTTTGTATGAGTTGTTTGAAGCCAAATAAACTGATACTGGGTTTTGGGGCAGTAGATGTCAGTTCAAGTCAATTGAAATTAGCATTTCCTAGTATTGTTTTGTAAGGCTTGGTACTTGAGGCTCCCCAATAGGATTTATTCTCTTGTATTAACATTGTCTCCTGGGGAACTATACAAGGTAATAATACACATTTGCTTTTGTTTGTTTGGTCTTAAGAAAGTATTCAGAATTTTCTGATTTGCCAAATAACGATATGAGAGCATTATATGAGGTTAGATTGTAGTGTTTTGGGTACAAGAAGGCATTACCACCACCTGTTCTTTTGTTGTTGTCATTTCATATTATATTATAGCCTGTTGGTGGTATCTCAATATCACTGATATTTGGCGTCAGACAAGTTTCACTTATGATGACAATACTGGGTTTATGATAGGCAGCCATTGTGGCACAGTGGTTAGCATTGTTGCCTCACAGCAAGAGATTCTTTGGTTCAATTCTCACTTGGGGTGCCTTCAGTGCAGGGTCTGTATGTCCTCCCTGTGGTCATGTGAGTTTCCTCCAGGTGCTCTGGTTTCCTCCCACATTCCAAAGATATGCAGTAAGTGGATTGGATACTCTAAATTGGCCATAGGTGTGAGTGAGTGTGTGAGTGAGTACGGATGAACTACTGTGGCAGGGCTAGCCACCCAGTATTGTAAACCTTGGCTCAAGATGATTGTTACTGTTGATGGGACACCCCAACTCCATGTATAAAATGGGAAAAGGGGTTGAGGATGGATGGATAAGCAATCAAAGCATGCATTTCAATTATTTTATTTCTTATACTTCTAGCATTTTTAGTAAAGAAAGTTAGATGTACAGTATGTGATAGGGGTTATGTATTTTGATTGGTATGATTTATTCCATTATACTTGTCTGCTACATCCAGGATTGGGATGGATATCACCATCATTTAGGACTGATTTGAGATAAAGTAGCAATTCTAGATACTTATTTGAGGATGTTTTGTTGAAGGGTATGTTTTTTGTTTCTTTTTTGAGGGTGGACAAAGTAGTTTAGACTTGTAAAAAAAGTATGGTGTGTAGTGGAAGAAGTATGTATTGGAATCAACAGGAATTGTTGGACTGATGTGTAAAAACTTATTTGGTAACATGATATTTGTAATTCTGATATTTTGATAACAAGTAAGGAAGGGAGGCTTAGAAGAATACAAAGGTAAAATTGGGTCAAAGTACGGTATGTTGGTAAAGTGTTCCTAGTGATGCGTATAGAATAGAGGGCAAAGGGTGGTAGAATAGAATGTTGGTAATAGTAGAATATAAGGCAATTGCAGTATTTCAAAATATAATTAATCATAGGAGAGAGCTTGTACTGTGGAGTTTTCTATTAGAAAGTTAGTTTATGGGATAAGTTAGTGTTGATAGTAAAGGGAGGTGATTGATGTAGAAACAAGCGAGGTGATGTCTCAAACTGGAAAAAAAGTGAACCCCCCCCCCAAAAAAAAATGTTGACATATCTAGTAGTTATAAAAATAAATTCTATGCCCACCAAGGAAACCTGTCAATCCCTAGCAAAGCTAAATGAAGCAGGAAGTGTAAGATAAACCAGCCTGGTGGTCCACAAGCATAAATAAACAATTCAATAAATGGAAAAAGTTTATTAAAATATACATTAACCTATTCATGGCACTAACAGCTCTAATCGAGTGGATAGAATAAATATATTAGCAAACATATTCAGTAAAGATTTCACCCTTTATATATAAGGATCTCAAAAACCCTTTTCATCACAAACGGCTACGTGTTAAAAGCACTCTTCAAAACAAAAATAAATAAATAAATACATACATACATGCATCCTTTATTGGGCCTGATAGCCGTAAAAATGCAGTGGACCTGCTTCTACAAATATTCAGTCTGGGGTTATCCATTAACATTGCCCCTGATGTTTGGAGCACTGCAGTAGTAATGCCACTTCACAAGGGTGGCCTCTACCATGGACCCTAGGAATTACAGACCCATCAACCTGATGAGCCAGATCTGCAAGACCATGCATGGAACAGGTCATAACAGACGTGATAAACAATGATATAAAAATCTTATAAGACTTGACTTACAGCAGTTTGACTTTGTTAAGGGTGGATCCTATCTAAAAGATATGAAGAATTGTTTTAAGAGGGTTATGCAAACTATGGGCATTGGCTACACTGTTCATACAGCATATCTGAACCTTGCCAATGCACTTGATACCATGCCACAATCTAGCATTGCAAACAAGCTAAGTACACTACAAACTTATCCCTGTGTAATTAGATGAATACCTAATTAGCTGGGGGACAGGAAACACACTGTGAGGGCAAGAAGGTAAGCAGTGAGATGCCACAGGGATCCATACTAGGACCTTTGCAATTTGGCATATACTTCACCGATTTCCAAATCAAACAGGAGGAACTTTGATTAACCAAGCTTGCAGATGATTCTAAACTGGGTGCTATACTCAAATCCCCTTTTTATATACAGAAGCTACAATACAAATTTTCACGTTAAAAGCCAGTGCTCTGAAAATGGGCTATAATTAATTTTAAAAAATGCAATATGTTTGCATTTGTTAAACAGACTTTTCACTCAGCTTATAGTGTTAAACCCCCTGCAAAACAAAGATGTTGTGAAAACCCTTGGAAAATGAGCAGATAAGTTTTTCGTCTTTGATCATCATTTTACAACAGTGGTCAGGCAATCCTTCTGTCTGGCAGCGCAGGTGGTCAGAAAGAGTATTTACTCCTGTTACAAATAAGTAATCACTCCTTTATATTCTTCCCTGATCAGACACCTTTTGGGGTGCAGTTGGAAAAATCTCAAAGCTTTCTGACAAAAAAGATGATGGGCTTAAAGGACCCGAGTTACCAAAAGAGTCTGGAGAATTTTTCTCTGTGTTCAGTGTCTTGTAGACTCCTTAAGGGTGGTCTGTGCATTGCCTTCTGAACTATTAAGATCTTTTATTTCTCACATAGTAAATAGCTCAATGAACACAAGAGCCAGATATCCAAACCTGCTTTAGCAAATAAAACAAATTGCTGTGGAGAGACAGATTTGTCAGTGACTGGCCATTCTACAGAACAAACTTCCTGTCTAGATCAAGCAATATGACACTGTAACTTCCTTCTAGAAGGAAACTGACAATTGGATGGGTATTCATAATTTCACCCTAGGTTTGTCTGGCCTACTGCTCTTTGAAAAAGGGAGTTAAGAGCTTGGGCTGAGTACTGCAAGATTTAAATGGCCCCATTGCCCAGTTACTTTGTATGCTCTGTGTTTCTTTGATTGTCACAAGTCTAGCATACAAAACACAAAAAATGTGCACCCTTTACAAACTATTATGGTCCATGTTTAACTTTCCTCATAAATCTGCAGTGAAATTACCAGTGCATTCAACATGCTTATGGTCATTATAAAGGAGTGAATTATATCTGTTAAGAATAGAATAAACATGTAAAGCTAATAGATGCTATGTGGGTATAGCTTTGTGTTACTTATTGGCATTTATGTTGCCTTGTGCGTATGGAAATAATTTGGTTCAGAACTATATGTATGCGTGGCATATTGAAAATATGGGCGTAACTATACTAAATACATTTTAATATAGATGCTTTAGTGTGTATTTTTTTAGGGAAAAAAATACACATTTTACTTTTTATACAGCCTGTTTATGTTTGCATATATAAACTAAGCCTTATATAGAAGCTTTGTTTCCAAATTATCATTTGCAGTGCAAACATAAATATTCTGTTGTTCATAAAATCCTGAGTAAGTAATGGAACATACTGCATGCCTTCATGCATTCCTATTTTCCCGGATTTTACATAAGTACGCCAGAAAGTTAATGGGCATGATTTCAAGCAAGCTGTGTTTGGCAGAGAATGCTGCATAGAGGTTGTGGCTGTTTACTGACACTGGCGATTGAAAACAAAATCTATCATACTATGCAAATGAAGTAAAACATAAGCAATGTGTGACCATTTGTGGCCTACATATGCTTCTTTAAACTTATGGAGGCTTTCAGCATCAATTTACAATGGATGTAAAATCTGATCTGTAACATACTACAGTCCAAGTACTTTACAGGTGGAAGCAATGGTTCTGTAGCTGCTGAAGTTGCCATTTAAAAATACTGTTTGAAGCTAACTTTAATAAAATATTGCCATTTGTAGACCAAATCACATGTAAACAAATCAGCTAATGGTAACAGACATGGTAGATCAGGGCACATGGCAGCAATCAGGCAAGCTTAGCATCATCTGTGACTTTGCAACACTTTTCTGTCTGAATAGGAGATAACAGACAAATACTGCTTGAACAAATTACTACCACAGGGTATGTCAGGCTTTAGTGCATGTTACATTTTTCCACACAGTCAGCATGGTAGCCCTGCTTCTCTAGTGACAAAGGCACTAATCTAGCACTTGCATCTAGGACACTCCAGCATAAGATAGGTTATCCTGCTTGGGGGTCACATGTAACCATGTCTCAAACTTCAGATAAGTTCCTCAATGTAATGTGTCAAAGATCTTGGGTCTACACAAAGATCTCACCAGCGGCACACATCACGGGGGCAACACTATGAAGATGCACAACTGCTCATGTTCTTACTGTTATTGACTGCACATACCTCAGTATCATCCTTGTGGACGTAATGTATAAGTGTATTACAATTGGAAGGAGGGGTGGCCTTTAATTGACTGTAAGTTGTGTTCTTAGTACATAGCCTTATCCAGAAACTAAATACAGAACATGAAGGCAGCTTGCCTGTTTGTAGGCACAAAATTATTGATTAGACTATACTAGGTGGATAGTAGAAGGGAGGAGCCAAGATGGCTAACTGAAAGCATCTCTACTAAAGAGCTCTGCAGCTATGCTATTTAAGAAAACAGGAAAAGTATACATTTTGGTTTTATCCAAAACTATATGTGTGTGTGCATATATATATATATATATATATATATATATATATATATATATATATATATATATATATATATATATATATATGTGTGTGTGTGTGTGTGTGTGTGTGTGTGTGTGTGTGTGTATATATATATATATACATGTGTGTGTGTATGTGTGTGTGTGTGTGTATATCTATATATATATATATATATATATATATGTGTGTGTGTGTGTGTGTGTGTGTGTGTGTGTGTGTGTGTGTGTGTGTGTGTGTATATATATACACATTGCCGCCTCACAGTAAGATGCTGTCCGGTTTGATTCTCAGCTAGAGCGTCTTCTGCGTGGAGACATGTGTGAATGGGCGTATCTTCGTTGAAGGTTGTGCATCAGGCCTGGCAAGCTGGTACGTAAAAATCAACTGCCAATCATTAGTGGACCGGAGTTCCGCTGTGGCAATCCCTAACCGGGAAAAGCCGAAAGACACAAACACTTCTGAATTATCTGACATCAATGAAACATTAACAGTTTGGTGAAATTCTTTCTTTTTTTTTTTTCCTGTCAGCTTATTCAGCTTACCTTATGCTATTTGAAAATTAGTTCTTCTATATATGCTCACTCTCTTAAGAAATATATAAATGTATAAAAAGATTATGTTTTCTCTTCAGGAGACTCAATAACTTTCAAGAAAACAGTTTAAAACAAAATGAAATACTTGAAGACATGGTTCAAAAACAAAATCTTAAGCTATAAGACAAAACTTCGTTAACTAACAATGATGAAAGAATTCAGGAAAATGAAATGCAACTTGAATTAATTCTTAACAAAAGTACATGGCTCCTAAATATAATGAAAGATTTAGAAAATTATGAAAGAATAGGAAATCTAAGTATTTTCTGGACTCCATGAAAAAAAACCTGAAAATGAAAATATCATCGGTTTCCTCATAGCATGGATACCCAGCTTTCTAAATCTTCAAGGGGGACTCTTATATGGACTAGAGAGGGCCCGTCATTCTTTAGGGAAATCACCTTTCTCTTCAAGGTTACAACCACCAACATCTGTAGTTGTCAAGTGTATGTCATTTTTGGACAAAGAACTCTTAAAAACAGCTTGGTCTAAGGCTCATTTGAAACTTGGTCAAAACTGTATTAGATTAGTTAAAAACAACTCTGGGGAAAAGAGGAAAAACAAAA
>NC_056740.1:501032329-501122329 GCF_019279795.1 Protopterus annectens | reverse complement strand
GTGTTGGTTAGGGGTTGTGTGTGTAAGTGTGTGTGTGTGTGTGTGTGTGTGTGTGTGTGTGTGTGTGTGTGTGTGTGTGTGTGTGTGTGTGTGTGTGTGTGTGTGTGTGTGAGGGGAATGGTGGTGTGTGGTGTTTTTTTCATGTGTGTCTGTGTAGTGCGACCTTGGAGTTAGAATATTTAAGTAGGAGGTGTGGGGGTGTAGTGTAGGTTTGTTTGTTTGTGTTCTGGGGAAGGTGTGTGAATGTTCATGTGTGTGTGCTGTATGTTTGGTATACTTTTCGCGATTCTGAATTTCGTGGTTTTGGTTTTTCGGTGTATTGGTGTTTCGGGCATGTGGTTTCGTTATTTTGGGCATCAGGAATGTGAGCGTTTGGAATTTCATGGGGGATCTAAATATATATATATATATGGTCTACTTCTAAATTTCAAATTTTCACAAGTTTGAATTTCTTATGGTTGACACCATAAGATGATCGAACTTGTGAAAGTAAGTTCGAACAGTTTAAATGGAGATTGCTGTGCAATGCTGAACACTATATTTACCATTTTCCTCACTGTAGTTCGATCTCAGAGTTGGCACATTTAATTAGCAGGGGGTGTGTGGGGGGTACAGTTCTTCATTAAGAAGAAAAATAATCTCTTATACACTTAAAATGTTTTCTTCTGCTAAACTTCAAAAATTGGGTAAAATTATTAAATGTAAAAGATACCTCTTTTCTGAGTAACACAGATTCCAAACAGTTTTCTCATATTGCATTCGTTTTTGGTACACAAACCATAATCAATAAATTTTTTATTTATACTTTTTGGAAATACTCACCATCCAACCCAATACCATATTCATGGGCTATCATTAGCTTGGAGTAAAAACAAATCCAAAGAATGGGATAAGGAACATCTAAATATTCAAACTGAGCCTCAAATTATTAATATTTTATATCACAAAGGTGACAACAAATCAAAACTAGATTTGATCAATACTCTAAAAATCAAACTTCACTAGACCTTGAGAAACTTAAACTAGTTGCATACTTAATGTACCCAAAAGTATGCATAACGTAATAAAAAGCTCAATCATATAAAAAATGGAAAATAATTACTGATTTTGAAGGTATCTTATCTCAATTTATTGAACATTATACTTTTTTAATAATGACAATGATAAACCCATCTCAGTAGATTCTGTCCGAAATTTGTTAAATAGATTACATGTATATTCCAACCATACTGGAAAATTTTAATAACATTTTACTTAACAATATTTTATTCTTAGAAGTTCCCAAAAAACAAAGGATTTGAAAAATAATATGAATGGTATTTACAGTCATTACATAATGCATAAAGGCTATCTGTACTGACCGTGAATGAGAGCAGCAAAGACATGATCCATAAAGGCCACTTACACTAATGCATGATGCCCATTATTATTTGTAAACAGCTGAACAAATAATGAGATGTAAATGAGAAATAAAATAAAACAGTGCATGCTAATGAGGCCTTCCCCAGCTACTTCTTAGCCAACGTTTTGTGCTTTCCCATGCTGTCCATGGATTTATTATAAAAGGTGGAGTTCACTTATTCTATCTACTTTGCAATCTGTAATGATACTATCACTTGCTGCTAGCCTCCCTATTTCCTATTATGCACTGCCTGTCTTGGCCAAGCCAAAACTGCCTGCACCCTGCAGCACTCACTGGCCAAGAAGGCAGAGCTATAGGCAGAGAATAATTCAGTATAATTTTGACAGTCAGGGGATACTTGACAGTTTTAGAGTGGACAGGTATATAGTAAGGAGCTTAGGGATTATGTATGTCTCCGAGAAGGAGATGTGTGGCCTTCCTATCCCTGTGGATACAAAGGTATGTATAGCCCTCACTATACTTGCCATGGGGACATTCCAGAGACAGATTGTTGGCATGTTGGGTATCTCATAGGCTTCTGATCTGAGGATACTTCAGCAATTCCTGGATGTACTTTTGGCAAGTGTGGATCTATTACTCTGTTGCCCCTCAGAACTGAGCCAGGACTATGCACACCATTTATTGGGGTGTCACATTTCCCTGAGGTACTTGCTGTGACAGATTGCATTGCAATTAGGGCCACATCTGGTGTATGGGGTCAGCAGTACTACAATAGGTAGGGATCCCACTCCATCAATTGCCAGGTAGTGCGTCGTGCAAGGGATGCATCATGAATATCTCTGCCCAGCATCCTGGCAGTGCACATGATTCCCATATCTGTCACGTTAGCTCACTCTGCTGCCTCTTCCTGCTTAGTAGGATGGCCAGGTAACTGTAAATATATTTTTTTCTGTTTTATTTAACTAGTTATTCTTGGTAAAATGCATTACTGAATACCAAACCATATTTTCTTTCTTTCTTTCTTTCTTTCTTTCTTTTTTTCTTTCTTTCTTTCTTTCTTTCTTTTTTTTCTTTCTTTCTTTCTTTATTTTTATTTTACATTTGTTGACCGGGAGTATCCGGCTGAGCTATTGCCCTTTTTCAGCAGAAGCCTCAGGAGAAAAGCTCCAAAGATATACAATACAATAAAAATAGCAATGCAGATACATTTCAATAAAAATAGCAATTGAGAATTTTGGTAGTTAAAATACGTAAGCTACATACATGTATATTGTTGACAGATAAAACAGTACTATAAACAAAAAAGAGAATGTTAAAAAAGTAGAATAAGTTGCATGTTTTGGTTTAAAAAGAGAGTTGAGTAAATATAAAGGGCAGGATTCACAAAGCCTCCGTGTAAGAGTTACAAGGCTTACACGGAGGCTGCAGTTAAACGGTGTGACGTCAGCATGCCATGCATATGCATGAGGGCATGCTGAATCACACCTAAGGCTAACACGGTCCGTGTAAGAAAGTAGGGGGCGTGTCCATAGGGCGAGCCCTGCAAACGGACACGCCCCCAGAAGAGTAAAAGTCCCGAAAGTAAACCCCCATGACAGAGTCCGTGTAAATGTGAATAAACACAACACAACACATGCCCCCACAGACTATGAACATAAAATGCATAAATGAACATCTTATATTTTTTTTTATAAGTTGTAAAGATGTTTGCCCGTGAGTGCGCCCGTTTGCGCGGGCGTGCCCGGCGCTCAGCCACAGTTAGCAGTCAGTGGAAAAGCATATAAGAACTAAATATGCAAAGTAAGCCAAGAAGCCATAGCGTAGCGGTAGAGACATTGGCTGAAGAGGAGGCAGTCATGGTTTGAGCCCTCACAACATCAGTTTTTATTTTTAGTGAAATAAGCACAAAACAATTCCCTGACATATATGTACATATATAAAATTATATTTTATGTAAAATGTAATGAAATGGGCCATGTATTTTGAAGAAATGTGAGATAATAAAAAATAAAAAAAATGTCAGATGTGCCCACAGCTGAGCTACACTCTAACAAGTTGAGTATATCTGCCCGTAGGTGAGCAGTGTTTTAACAGGTGTAAAATGAGTGCCCGTAGGTGAGCAGTGGTTTAACAGGTGTAAAATGAGTGCCTGGGGTTGAGCAACATTTTAACACGCTGAAACTGTGTGCCCATAGCTGAGCTGAGCGTAATATGCGTGCTGATAGCCAAACGGCGCGTAAGCCAGCATGCCCCATTTGCGCTGCGCACGCCAACAAGCTAACCAATGGGCAACATTGAGCAAGCTGTATCAAAACTGCCTTTACACAGACACACCTCCTAGCCTGTGTAGACAGTCATAAAATGCAATGGCCAGGCTCGAACTCAGGATACCATGCATCATAGTCAAAGTAGTGAACCACTAAGACATGACAGTTGCTCTTAGAAATGCAGTAATAGCATATATATATATATATAGGAATGAATGGAAAGAGGACCATGACAAAGCAGGTTTTGTGAAGCTGATACAATTCCAAAATGGCCAATCACAGATAAGTGTGGGAAAAATGGCATATATAAGCCCCATAGGTGGGAATACACAGCATAACCGATTATGGAACCGACTTGCAGTCAGGATGGCAGGTGTAGGAGAGGGTAGTTGCTTCCGAGCACAGAGGTGGAGCTTTGAGGAGTCCAAATATACGGTTTGGCTCCTCGTCCATGATCATGAGGCCCAACTCATGCAGGGCCAGGTCCTGTGGGGAGCATATAGGGCTGAGGCGTGGGACCGGTTGGCACATGATCTCACCAGTGCCACAGGAATACCAAGGACTGGTGAACAGGTCCGTCACCACCATGCGGACCTGAAGAGATGGAAGCAGGACCAACTGAACTGTTGGATCCAGGAGGCCCAGCAAATGCCCAACGCCCCACTACTGAGTAAGTTACATGTAATTATTTATGTAAGAAAGTAACCTAGCTGATATTATGGAGATGTGTATTCCAATATTACTTCATTTATATTGCAGCTGCAGGTGTCCGTTCTGTGATCCGTCGAGCCTATGCTGATAGGCTGGTGTGGTTGCGCCACCAGGCAGGTCAGTAATTCTCTCCCTGTAACTGTAAAAAAATATAAGTATGACAGCTTGCAAAAGAGTACAGTGTAGTCACTTATTAATAAAATGTGCAAGTAACAGTGTAAGAGAGTTTGCAAGTATTGCTTGATTACAAAAGTGTGATGCAGCCTGTAATCCAAAAATAAAAATGAAACAAGTCTGAAATAAAGATGTCCCACCTGTAATATAATAGTACATAACCTGCAGCAGGCTGAAAAGTACAGCTACAGAAGCTGAGTAAAACACATGTGTGAAATATATCCCTGTTTAAATTCTGAAACATGACACAAGTGAGACTGTTGGAAAGGATTGTTATAACTAAAAGTAAAACATGTCAATAAAGCCTAGAATTAAGTACCATCCTGAATTGTAAAAATAAAACAAGTGAGAGAGTGTGAGAAAGAGGTATGAATCCACCAATAAAGTAGTAATAACTCCTGAAAAAGGTATACTGCAGTCTGTACAGAATGAAATGAATGTGACAGGCACAACCAAACAGCAACATGTGTTGAAAAAAGTACTGAAGCTGGAATGTGTGTCCCAAAATCTGGATATGTTGCTCTCAGTTTGCAATATGCAGATAGTATGGTTGTATGAAATACCAAACATCCACAGTTGTCTATAGCCATATAAAGCAAATGTAGCAGGATGATGTAGCTGAACAGAGCCAGATATGAATGTGTATGAATAAATATGAAATGTATATTGATGTAGCAGTAACATTCCTATCACCAACCTGAATAAGTTGTCACATAGGAAACTGTAGTCAGACCTGTAGTGTGTATATATCTGCAGCTAGTAGAAATGTACAGCATATGTATAGGTATTTGAAGTTGTTAATGAAATATTTCTTCACCCTACCCTATAACCACAAATAATCCATTCTACGTGAAATGGGTATGTGCATTCACAATTAACACCCCTGGACATTTGTCCTGTTGGTTCATACATATTTGCATGTACATTGAAGCATGTGCCCTGTTCATACATACAAACCTGATGGCCTGTTGCCATCAATCAACCCTGCATGTTGTTGGATTGTGTATTGTTGTTCAAATTATGCATGTGTTATGCTTGCTGTTCAATGGCTTGAATTTATGGGTGTTTGGTTAATGGGAATACTAATGCATGCTGTTACAACTAATTGTGAATGGTATTGTACGTTACTAACCCAAACTGTCATAAAATAATGCAAAACATAGGATGACAGGGAAGGCGGGTTCCAGCGGACCCACCTCTCCCACCTCAGCTGGCGAGTGCACCTGGCAGTAGTGCCCAGTCCGAACCCTCCTCCGGTGGCCCTGTGCCACCTGTGGGTGGAAGCACTGCAGGGAATGGGGCTCATCCCCCCTCTGCAAGCGTGGCGGAGGAGAACATCCACTCACCCTCCGTAGTGTCCGGACTGTGGTGCGTGGGAGATCCGCATGCTGGGCTTGGGCCCCTACGGCAGCTTGAGGCACGGGTGGCACAACTCACGGGTGCCTGCTGCCTGGCCTACACAGCCCCCAGCACAGCCCCATCCTGGGCAGTGAAGGCACAATGGCAACTGCCCATGGGTGGGGATCTCAGTTCCACTGTTGCCATCTGTGGGCTCATGGGCTCAAGATATCCAAACATCCATCCCCGTCAATTGTGTAACCCCCCCCACATGTGTCATACACCACCCCTGTATGCATCTTGTTTGTCTTGTCTGTTAACCTCCCCTACCTACCTCCCCAGGTATACCGACTTCCTGTACCTGACATACCACTCTCACCTGAAAAAAAAAGGGCACTCTGTACCCACAAAAAAATTATACCCCATACATAGCTGCCCATTTTGCACACATGTCTACTGGACATGTAAACTGACAATTACAATTGGCTGTACAACAAATATTAATTGTTGTCCTCACACCTCTCTCAGGGGTGGAAGGTTTCAAATTTCACACCAAATTACAAACATATGCACAACTGTTGCTGATGAAGAAATGGGCAGCTATGGGCCTTTCCTACATCCCTTCTGCAAAACCCGAGCTTGTTTTCCTACTGTCCTACCCTCTTTGTGCCCCCTTTTTCACCACTTTCCTATCTCCCCATTTTCTTTTTTTTAAAAGAAAATAGCGTGGGTGTGCGCGAGAGTAAGCACATTTAAGCAGTAGTAAGCAGGTGTGCGTGAAGCTAAGCGGCAGTGCACATGCGTCAGCTACGCGCAAACCAGCGCTAACCCGCTTACAACTGCTTAAAAGTGCCTTAGTCACTCTGAATGACAAGGGCTGTAGTATTCTCAGCAGCAAAACAAAATACATCCCTCAGTCTCGAACCCAGGACCTTGGAAACACTAGTCTGCATGACTTACCACTAAGCCATGACTGCTATACAAGAGCATTGTGCTGAAAGAAATATATCATAAAATAGTAGGAATTAATGTAAAGGAAATATAGCAAGTCTACTACACAAAGCATGTCATGTATATTTACTGTCAAATCTAGTGGATTTGTAAAATAGTACTGTGTGCTGAGAAACAGTCATGCTAGTTGGTAGCTAATAGGTAATAATGTCACTAGCATTTGGCAAGCCACACATATACTCAGAGCAGGATAAACACTGCCATAGTTGAATAGTTAAGAGATCAGACATAGCAACTGTGACTGAGTTACAGGGATGTCCCTAATGTGAAAACAAATGTCAACTGTGCCCCACTGACACCCTGTCAAATGTACTAACAGTAGGCAGAAAGGTGTAACTACACATGCAATGGTAACTATGACTGACTGAAGGTATGCACCACCTGCACGTCACAAATGGTGTACTAATACATATGCTTGAAATAACCCACAGTCACAACTGCAGAATATCAGAATATGTCATTGGAGTAACCCACTGCTATGTACCATTCCATGAGGCTGATAAAAGATGCTCCGGAGAGTATCTGAGGCCTGCTCAGCAGCATGATCAAACACCCTTGTAAGTGTCAAGGCCCACACCATGGCCAGACCACACTGCATGCAGTAACACCCTACCACAACAAACACATAGGGAATTGCTGCCCAAATAGATTTAGCAAGCATTACAAGCTGTGAATGTAAATGGAAAATAGGAAAGCCATAGCAACACATTACAGGAAAGACACCTAGCAGGCATACAACGAGTGAATGTAAAGGCCAAATATTGAAGCCATAGCAACAGATTGCAAGAGCCACTGCTATATACCAGTTACACCACAATCCCCACAGGAAAGCACACACACCCATATACAAAGTATTACTAGTCGTAGGTGTCAGTTTACATACACACTGAGAAGAGGACACTGGAGGAAGGAATACTCAGCTTACAGAACAACATGCATTGCAGTGTCTACAACACAGCCTGAAATATGAGAGACATACCAACCCTTACACTCACAGAACAGTGTCCACAGCAAACCAGCATGGTCCCCACCCTGATAATCTGAAAGGGCTATGCCTACCTAACAGACCTTTTTATAGCACAGTCCTGTAATCACAGTGAGAACTGCAATCACTACACAACAGGCTGCATGCAATTAGTAAATGCTGGCTAACAATTGGTGCAGAGGCCATCACATGGACATGTGCAGATGCCTGCAAAAGCATCCTGTACTCCCAGTCCACACATGCAATACTTTCATTGCACCCGCTGGAGGTAGAGAGAGAGAGAGAGAGAGAGAAAAGAAAGAAAGAAAGAAAGAAAGAAAGAAAGAAAGAAAGAAAGAAAGAAAGAAAGAAAGAAAAAAAAACATGTAACAACAAAAGAAAGAGGCTGATAGCAGGCCAAGTAACTGCAAGCCTACGCAAAAAGCTGCAAAAAACACAGGTAATGTAAAGTACAACTATAATACTCTACATACTGTGAACCCTCCAGATGTGTTATTGGTCTGTATCTATGTATATGAAGATGTGCATAGGGCCAGGGACATACTGCAACTGTCACTGAAGGCTCCACATACATATGTATGTGACGGTAGCTATGTGCACATAGCAATGTATGTTGTAGTGCAATGTACAAGTAGGTTGTACAGTAATGGATGTTCAGCAGTACGTTACTGTGTGTATACATATGTGGAACTAAAAAGGAGTATATATATATATATATATATATATATATATATATATATATATATATATATATAACATGTATATAACATGTATATCGAGATATGTATGTATATATATATATATATATATATATATATATATATATATATATATAATATGCATATGTGTATACATAGACAGAGAGGGATGTAGAAATACATAAACATATATAGTTTCACAGTGTCATAGTTTAGTACTAGGCTATCTGCAGACAGTGTATAGAATAGATTTATAAACTTGCGCCTCTGTATAGTAGTAACACAGTGAAGACCCCCCCCTACATAATAGCATTAGTTTACTGTGCCTCTGTCTAGTAGTGGCACAGAGATGACCCCTGTTGTAAACCTATGATCTCCCATCCACTCATCAAGAATGCACATGAAGAGTGTCAGTGAGGGTCTCTGCCTAACATGAACTGGGATCCTGTTCCACAGTATGGGAAGCCTCTTAGTGATGGATCTGTCCCTACAGTATGTCCTATTCATATGTGTGCTGAGGTTTAAATCCATAGCTGTTGTGGTTCTGATGGATTTGGATTGTATGAGGTGGAACATGTCCATCAATACCTGATTGGACATGGCCTACTACATCAGGCACAGGCAGTATGCTATGGAACAGAGCATGAGTTACGTTAGTCTGGCAGCATATGAAAGTTGTTGGAGACCCTTGATCCTCCTAGTGATGTACTTATGGGGTCAACCTAGCTGTTGCAAGTGCCAGCTGAGGTACACACCAAATGGGGCATAGTACACAGTCATGGGCCTGATAAGGGAAGAGTATAGGGGTACAATGACCCCTTTTGATCTGGATGTGAATCCCTTCATGATAAGGTGGGCAAGGTAGGAAGTCTATCCAACCACTTTGGCAATGTGGGTGTCAAATGAGAGGTCAGCATCAATCAGTGTTACCAGGTCTCCTATTACTTTGTCTGTACTCAGTGGGTTACTGTCTATGTGATAATATGTGGGTACCTTGTCCGTCCAAAAGGGTATGAGTATACATTACGTGGCATGCAGTTTAAGGCCATGACTCCGGCACCAGTTGTCGGTGTCCGTGAGGCCTGTCAGTAGGATGTTTGTGTCAGCTGGTGTATCGACTATGGCACCTAGTATGCAGTCATCTTTGAACATTGTCAGCCACTACCCTCCCATGTCTGCTTCCACATCTGAGAATTATATGCCGAACATGAGCGGTCCCAGGACAGAGCCCTGTGGGACACCACTTGTGACTGGCTCTGAGTCTGACATGGCACCAGTGAGTTTGACTGTAGGGTTTCTATCCGTTATCCAGTTTGCAACCCATTTTGTGACATATGGATTTACATTTCAGCTGTTGATCATGTCTATGATGCCAGAGTGCGGTATTGTGTCGAAAGCCATAGGCAAGTCCAGGTAGGCTGTATGGACCGCTGTGCCCTTGTCAATGGCTCTAGTGACTGACTTGAAAAGGTCAACCAGGTTCATAAGGCAGGATCTGCCCTCTCCAAAGCCAAACCGGGTGGGATCAAGTGTCTAAGTCCCCAATGTCTCTGTGTATGAGTTCCATAATGATCCTTTTCATAGTGTTGCAGACCAGGCTGGTTAAGCTTATAGAGCGGTAGTTACCAGGGTCTGTAGAGGTGCTCCTGTGTGGAGTGGGACTACTGCTGCTGTATGCCAGTGTCCAGGTACATATGCTGTAGTAAGGCTATGGTTGAATAGCATTTAATGTGCATGTGTAGCTCCTCTTGGAGTTCATGTAGCATGCAACCTGCAATACCGTCGGGTCCCATTGATGCTGTGTTTACAGCTTTGCTGAGGGTGGTTCCCAGCTGGACATCTGAGATGACAGGGAGGTTACAGTCAGCTGGGATAAGTAATTCCTCATGTGTGGGTGAGGGAGGGGAGAAATCTGCACTGAACCTGTCTGCCAGAATGTTTGCATTATCTGTGTGTTCAGTGTAGCGTTTGTCACTGTGAACAAACTGTGAACATATCTGAGGGTTCCCACCCAGGTGTGTAACATAGCAGAAGAAGGCCTTGTGGTTATCTGTAGTGTCCATAGCGATGTCCCTCTCATTGTTGGCCTTGCATGTTTGTATGACAAAACATATCTTTCTACTACTGCTGATCAGAGATGCCGTAGCTCTATGTAATTATGTTCTGCCGTGCAGTAGCTACCTTCTGTTGTTATACAATTTGTTCAATGTTGGGGTCCACCAGACAGGACCCCTGCCCTTGGTGGAGAGGGTTATGGTTTTATTTGTGATTGCATGATCCATGCATTCTTGGAGATGTCCATAGAAAGCATATGTGAAGGTGTCTGCATTGTGGGAAGTGGTTTCCACTGGCCCAGTGGGCATTAAGGATACCAACTCAGTTATAAGAAGTGTAAAGTTGGCATGTGAGAGGTTTCCCACTGTAGTCTTTTGTGTTGTGGGGGAGGTGGGATATGTATATCCAGGGGGATTAGTCTGTGGTCAGATGTGACTAGTGAGGGGTATACTTCTGGTGTGTAGCACATTGTCCCCATGTTTGTGATGATCAGGTCTAGTATATTATCTCCTGTTGTGGGAGAGGTGACTAGCTGTTCCTTTGCATTTGACTTAGTGAATTCCGGGAACCTTTGGGCTAGGGTGTTTGGGGTAGAATAATGCACCCAGTGTATGATAGGGTAGTTGAAGTCTCCCAATATGATGGTGTGTGGTGGGACATTCATATCCTCCAATGTCTTCAGGAAGGCTGACTGTGGTTCCTGAGATTGGGAGGGTGGTCTGTAACATGCTACCAGTTGTATAGCAGGTTTGCCTACGGTTATCTGCACCTGGATGGTCTGTGATGCTTCATGTGTTGCCACTAACCTGGAGGTGTGGGTGTCCTTCATGAATATGGACACATCCCCTCCGTTTTTGTTTTGTCCCGAGTCCTGGGGCCAAAAAGCATGATACGGGGTATAGCCTGGTACCGCTGGTGTGCTCTCAGGAGTCTTGAACCAGGTTCTCACTTACTGCACAGACATCGAGATTGGTAGAATATGTGCGTACAGATATATGTAATACACACATACATATATAGATATCTTTAGAGACATATACATATACAGATAGATCTGACTGACAACAGATATGTCTGTATATGACTATCGCTCTCTCTGTCCCACCCCTCACACTCTCTCCCTGTGTCTCTCTCTCACTCTCCCCTCTCCCCACATCTATATGTGTATATCTACATCTATATATACATATTTTATATACATATATACAAACATATATATATCTATATATATATATATATATATATATATATATATATATATATATATATATATAGACAGATATATATATATATATATATATACACATACATATATATATATATATATATAGACTGTGTGAGGCACATGTGTGCAGATGTCTTGCAACAGGTGCCTGGTGTCAAAGGCATGGAGTGAACACCAGTGTGGATACTGGAGTACCATACCCCATTCAAAAGCACTGACACCAGTAACCACCACATATGTACATGCCTGCCCACCACTGCATGTGTCAGGGGGGAACAGGGGCAACAAGTGTACAATAGGCTCCACATTGATATACACAGTGGCACACTAGTCCTGTAGTACCTGTACATGGAATGTGTCAGCGGACATGGTGTGTCAGCTATGGACATGTAGGTCACTGTACCCCTCCACACCCCACAATGTCCTACACGGTATGTACCTCTCATGACAGCTACAGATATGGAGAAGGACACAGACATATGCAAGTAACTGTGTCAATGCGCTCAAACACCACAGAGTGCACACAGACTACCTACATAGAGGTTACCACTGCTAGATTTACATAGTTCGGTCACACCCATGACAGTTGTCTAACAACCATGGTAACACCTTCAACATCCACAACACAAATTACCTATGTCTGTCATCCTTGTCACTGCAGTATAGAGCACATGGTGGAGGTACAGGACCCTAACCACAGATATGACATACCCTGTAGTAGACCACACAGAATTAAGAAGCAAGGCTCCCCATGAGTAGATGTCAGACATACCCCTGCTGAATGTTATGCAGATAGGTAATATGCCATATGAGTCTCCCTGTGTAACTGTTTGTAAGGAGCAGGTACGATCATAACACATGTGTCACAAGGGGCAGGGTAGCATAACAGTATGCTGCTGTAGGCCCAGGGCCAAAAGCACACTACCTACCTAAGACACAATGCACACCCATGAACACATTGCAAACGGAATATGTGAGGTGGAATGAGTGTGCTAGTGACTGGGTGCATGTTGTGTACTGGTGTGATTGCTCACCATGACTGTCTGTCTGTCATGGTAGTGTGTGTCCTTGGTGTGAGGCCAGAGACAGGTGTGTGAGGTATTGCGATCAACACATACTACATTGCCATATGTTTTACTGTGTTACCCTGTATGTCACTGTGGTGTAGGTAGGGTTATGGCAAGTAAGAGTAGTGTGCATTACCAGTGAAATATGTAATGTGCATTGTGTGCAGTGCATGGGCTGATAATGTTCCCCATACAGTACCTTGATACAAACCCCCAGTGTGAGGTTGTGCATTGTACCTGAAACAGTGTGTTGACTGCTGCAGTATACTAGTCTGTCGTATGGAGTGTACCAGGTACTGTTGCATAGTTGTCAGATGAGCACTGATATATGGTCATTTACATGTGTATCCCCCAATAGACAGACAGATGCTATATATGGTGGTTAAGTTATATCACTGCAGTCGAGTATTATGTGTATTATGTGTGCCATAGTTTGCTGACAGATATTGCTGACATATTTTCCTTCTCCTTTTCAGGGCTATGGTTCACCAGCAGAACCCTGTCTACTCCGCTGCAGAGGAGGAGGAGGAGGAGGAGATACACCAGAGCCTGGTGCGGGATTTCGCTGTACTCTTTTCCCACACCAGCCAGAACCAGCAGGAGAGGGCTGCACTGTGGCAAGACCTGGTCCGTCGGGTAAATGACATAGGCACACATAACCAGACATATGAGCAGGTATGCCATCACTGCAGTGATTTAATTAGAAATGTCCGTCAGCGTGCGTCAGATATCCACAGGCAGCAGCTTGCCACAGGTGGTGGGGTGGCTAGACATCCACCCGTCATCAGACTGGAGGGACTACTCCTAAGTGTTGTGGCTCCAGCACAACAGCAACAGCAGCAGCATACATGTGTAATGATGGAGGCTGGAGCCACACAGCAGCAGGACACGGAGCATGCAGGTAACATGCCATGTGTATACTTGAGCATTCTGTACACTGTTAGGTTATGCATGTGTGAGGTGTGTCCTCATTTTGTAGCTGTAATCTTGGTAATTATTGTGCAAGAGTGATATCCTCAATATCTGCAGTACACCTGTGGAAGCTAACTGTTGCACTACTGAACTGTATCATGCCCACAGTATCAATGGCACAGTTGTGCCCACTGACAATAAATGTCTCTTTTCTGCAGGTTCCTCTGGTGTAACAGCAAGGCAGCCTATCCATGCTGGTGAGTGTGTAATACCATTACCTTCAATACTCTTGGTACTAATAGTAATAATAGGCTGAAGCAGTAGTGCAATGTGTTTTATTGCAGGTGTGTTTGTGTCTGTGGGTTGATATCTCATATACTGAGTTGTGTGCATGTGTGCATGTGTGCATGTGTGCATATGTGCATGTGTGCATGTGTGCATGTGCCCATGTGTGCATGTGTGCATGTGTGCATGTGTGCATGTGTGCATGTGTGCATGTGCCCATGTGCGCATGTGTGCATGTGTGCATGTGTGCATGTGCCCATGCGCCCATGTGCCCATGCGTGCATGTGTGCATCAGTGGTGACATTGTGTACACATTGTAAACTGTGTTTCCTGTCTTACTCCCACAGGTTCTGGTGCTGCTCTGGTGTCATGCAGCAGGGAACCTGAATCAGCTGCTGTGGATAGTGATAATGATGATACCTGTGTAATGGCACAGGTAGGTGTGCCAGGGTCTGTCATTGGTCAGCCAATTGACACTACACAGCTGTCGACCCCATCAATGCGCACAGTCATCCTGCCAATTCATTCTTTGTCACCAATGTCCCTAGGTGATGGACAGGATACAGTGGGCATTGACCAGGGTAATGTGGTACTGGTGGCACATGCATCCCCACACAGCAGCCATGGCCAGGGTCCTGACATAGGGACCACACAGGCAGACGTCCATGGGTTCTCGTGGGAGCATCCGTGGGCATACCGCCCCTGTCAGACGTGCCTGCAGAGGTCTTTCAACCTCAGCTATGTTTTGGGCTGTAATGCAGGCACAGTCACATATGGAACGGTACACCAGACAGGGTCTGAGGGAGCTGAAAGCATGTCGCACAGCCATGAGTGACAGTATGCGTGATGTTGCGGCTGCCATCCGCAACTTCACCGAGGTCATTGACAGATGTTGGGGGGACACATTAGATCTGTTCCACAACTACATGTCCATGAGCCAGGGCAATGGTGGATGGTTGAGGAGTCAACATGGTCATATGCCAGCAACAGCAGCAGCTGGCAGCCGTTGCGGACGACAAAAGGGCCACGGCCGCTCACATAGTGCCAGCAGCAGCCCCAGCAATGCTGGATCTGTGCTGTCATCAGACCGACACAGGAGACCACGTGCACGTGGCGCTGGACAGTCCCAACAGGGACCTGTCTCCAGTCAACACCCACCTGCTTCTGATGACAGTACCCAGTCTGGCTTAGTACCTGATACGGTCCGTAGCACCCCTGCCAGGCACAGGTACCGTGTCCGTGGCCACAGGCAGTGATCTGTATGACCTGGCAGGTACAGTCTGTGGCTGTCCACAAACACCTGTATATGGCAGCCATGAGGTGGGACTGTGTGCATTCATACACACATGCAAAGTGATAACACCTAGGGCTACCGCATACACGCACACACTGCATCAACATTGCCCCATCTTGTACTGCTGTCCCTCACCAACACACACACACAGACATGTAAATTGGTTGTATCAGTGGCAGACTCAGGCATACCAGGTACACACCCTGTGCATATGATGAAACTGTGCCACCTCCTGCAATCTGTAAAATCAGTGCAGGAACAGGTTAACATGGTGCTGATGCATAGGGTGAGTACATAGACGTATTGTAATAGTATGATGTTGACAACAGTACAGTGTAATGATAGCATTGTGGGTATATACCAGCATGCCTGATGCAGTTACAGTATGAATGCCATTGTATTGTTTTGTACACCCATAGTAATTACCACAGTGTTCTGTCTGCACATCTTTGCATACTGGTGGTGAGGCTGTGAAGGGATGGCCACCTACATAGGTAGCACAGGGGATACAACAATGTACATATTGATACTCAATGATGGCCATGTCAACTGCGAGTTGCATGCTGTCCACACACGACTCTGCAATGCAGATGTTTCAGGATGTTGATATCTGTGCAGTACTACACAACAGGTTCAAGGCTCACAAGATCACACTAGCACTACAAGGTCACACCTCATACCATGCATGACAGCACCAAAACACAGAACTAACTATGACAGGAGGGAGAGTGTCCATATATGTCAAGGATACTGTGGTACCAGGACAGGTAGCATACATCATACTAAGTCTGGAACTGCTGAGTTAGGGCTCAGTGTCTGTTATTTGACATGTGTATTATTACAGGTATGAGCACTTGGGTATCAGGCCAGTTATTCAACATTACAAAGGTATGTGGTCTATACACTTGTGTGGGGTGCGGCTGGACCCAGCCCGTCTGACCTGTGAATGTCTGGGTACTGGCTTATAGTGCCTGCATATATGCACTGTTACCTACTGGAAGTCGTACACCTTGTTTGTTGTAGCATAGTCTACATACAGGCCTGCTGACTGTAGCTTTGTTTGTATGCATGTTTGCCTGTTATGTTCCTGAAACACTGATTCCACCTGCAGTGCAGATATACAGTGCCTCTGTGGATCTCTAGTGACATCTGTGTTGCTTACTGTACTGATGTCCATGTGTCACTTGACAGAACGTCACTGTTTGTCCTGTTTGCATGTAGCTTGCCTGTAACACATTGCATATGACTTACCTCACATTTGCTCAAGACAGCATTCATATATGCCAGCACTAACAAATCAGGAGCACTGCACCCTCACATAGTCACCTTGAGTACCTTGTTCCCCATTGGCCCTATGTGTCGTTACTTAGTATGGGAGTCACAATGCTATGGTAGCATGTGCAAAGGTCACCTGTTGATCTACTCTCAGGTCCAGTTGGTGAATCTGTGAGTCATGTGGCAATGTTACAGTTGCCTCATGTACACAGACAACCTTCTCCCCTTCCCATACACACACAACACATGTGAGAGATGCAACCACATAGCCAAACTGGGGGCTAAGCTCTGTTTACACAGCACTGGCATTCCCTGTCAGGTGGAGTGGGATACTACAGTGAATACAGTACCAGTCTCCCATAGACCTGCCACGACCGCAATCCAAACACAGAAACACACAGGTACATTATTGGGCTCTCAGAATAGCATCCTGCCTGAGCAGCTGACACCTGCAAAGCAGACACACAAGCAAACGTTAAGCCAGAGCAGAGCACATGCAACTCATAGCTCACAAAGCCTGTGTGCCAAACAGTCACAGGCCATACGGCTAGACAACACACCTGCTACAGTTGTATGAGGTACCTCTATCATCACGTACACTGAGGTCCTGCTCCCAGACTGAACAAGGTGACGGTCACGCTGAGCTGCCCATCGGGCACTATGATCCACCACATAACACAAGCATACCGGTCACTCCAAGGAATGTAGAAGTATGACTCAGTCATTGTCTGTGCCAGTGTGTATGACCTCTGATGCACCTCCCTGGACTACATGTTAGGGGACATAGAGGGGCTCTCTGAGCTTGTGGCACAGGCTGGTATGACCCTGGCCTTGAGTAGCATCTCACCCTCACCATGAATGCTGCCACAATATGTAGACAGGATCATCATTTTCTACAATTAATGCATCTTTCAGTGACATTCAAAGGGGATCCAATGCCTGTCAGTGTGGGATTACATGCTGGACAAGCCACATTGCTTTGTTTGGGACAGCTTGCACCTGTCACCCATGGGCCGTTGTATATTGGCAGAGGCTGTTGCTACACACATAGTGCCTTTGTATGCAAGGCTGACATTACATAGCCACCTACACAGGTATCACACGGGATAGGACACTAATAGCAATGCTACTCAACAGCAGCAGTGTAAACCTCAAGATGCATGCAGTGGAAACTGTCCTTAGCATGGGGTACAGCAATATCCATGCAGTAACAGACTCCTGGTACAAGGCTCCCAGGTGCACACCATCAGTGCCAGGTCATTCCTGATACCATGCTTGTCATCCCCTACACATGCACCAAACCAGAACAGGGGGGATGTATCCAAAGGCACCTCAGATACACACACCCCCAGGTTAGTGGCACTGCACAAAGCATCAGAGCCTCTCCATGTGCAACACACAGTGGGTTAGACTGCCTTCAGGTTCATAGCCTGGCACACACCACACTCCCATACCTAGGAAACCCACTTGGCCTTCCTGACAACATTGGGAATATGACGGTCTCTACACACACCCTTCTATGGTTGTACTGCGACTACCCTAACATACAGTGTGAGCATTATTCTAGCTGCAAGACCCTATCTGAAGGGTTCTTATCATTCATTCCCTGCATTGCTATGGAACAACCTGTTACCACTCCCACAAGTGGTGACAACATGCTGCACCTGTTCATCACCAACATGTGGACTATATGCTCCAGACCAATCATGTATCCCTCGCTGGTGGGATGACACCATCTACAACCCACACTGTATAGTCACATACCACATGCAGCCCCTGCACAGAACACCACAGTCATACAGTTGTCTGATGCATATTCCATGTATTCACATGAGGCAGGCTTCAGACATGGGAACTCTTGCAGTTCACAGGTACATATGTGTAGGTGGCACACACATACATCATGTGTGCATTGACATTACTGATATAATATATGTCGTGCAATATTGGGAACAACACCCCACACACATGGACAAACTGTGTGACAAAAATGCACATGGCATTTGTAGGATTCAAACCCCTACCTAACTATGTTATGACACTTGTGAGAGACGCATTAGCAGAGCGCACTATTTGCATTACTGGGGGAATTGCTTTCTCCTGCTGTACTTATAGGGTGCTGACATCATCAGTGTTTAGACAGTGGAATATGCAGCATGTGTTGTGTAGTAATAGTTGCCAAAAGGGACATTTCTCATACACATGGAATTGCATACACTACTCCCCCACACACATTGGGCACTTGCAGGATTCAAACCCCTACCTAACTATGTTATGACACTTGTGAGAGACGCATTAGCAGAGCGCGCTATTTGCATTACTGGGGGGATTGCTTTCTCCTGCTGTACTTATAGGGTGCTGACATCATCAATGTTTAGACAGTGGAATATGCAGCATGTGTTGTGTAGTAATAGTTGCCAAAAGGGACATTTCTCATACTCATGGAATTGCACACACTACTCCCCCACACACACACTGGGCACTTGCAGGATTCTAACCCCTACCTAACTATGTTATGACACTTGTGAGAGATGCATTAGCAGAGCGTGCAATTTGCATTACTGGGGGAATTGCTTTCTCCTGCTGTACTTAGGGTGCTGACATCATCAGTGTTTAGACAATGGAATATGCAGCATGTGTTGTGTAGTAATAGTTGCCAAAAGGGACATTTCTCATACACATGGAATTGCACACACTACTCCCCCACACACACACACACTGAGCACTTGCAGGATTCAAACCCCTACCTAACTATGTTATGACACTTGTTAGAGACGGAGTAGTGGAGCGCGCTATTCACATTACTGAGTACAATTTCTGCTCCTGACATATGTATAGTGTGCTGACATCATTATGGATGAAGAGGTATGTACATCTGTGACTATCCATCACTACAGGGGAGAGCATATCTATGCATTAACTTTGCACAGGCACAGTGGCCTACTGTAGTGTGGAGGCAGACGCCAAATACACTGTGGATAGCCTTCTGTATTCCCTAGGGACAACAGTCAGGTATTGCACTCTACGGCCATATGTTTACCTGTCAGATGCAAGTATCTGTTGCTCATATACTGTTTGTGGGTCTTTATTGCCATAGCCTTCCCTATCTCTATAACCAACGTGTGTACTGTGGGAGATGTTTGCATATGAGTTTGATCCAGTACTTTACTTATGTCTCTGTTGTAACTTCACTTTGTGCACTGGGCAGATGTCTGTATTGTGGGAGGTTCCTGTGTTAACACATAGAAATGCCAGATATGTGTGTGTAACTGCTGAACTGTGACATGGCCTAAGTGTATAGGGCATGCCCAGTTCGCAGTTTGTATGGCTTCTTGACTGCCACATCTCATTTATCTAAGTGTGCGAGCATGCCCAGTGTGACCTTTCCTTATGTTGGGATTTGTGGACCACCACATTTGTGTTTGTGTGTGGACGCCATCTATATATCACATGTATAGTTGAGTGTTGGACATCAGGTTGTGTTCTTACTGCCCAACTGCTTTGTGTCTGAACCTAACAGGCATTATTCTGTGCCTGCAGGGTCGCCATGGGATAGTTTGCATACAGTTGTCATCATCCTTTCCTGCTGACCAAACAGTTGTATTGTCGTATAGTGTACTGGTGCAGTACTTTCACTGTGGTGGACAGCATAATTGGTTTCAGTCCTATCACTGCTTGTAATATTTATAGTGAGCACACCAGATTGGTTGAGGGCCAGTTGTGCAGATATGACCATGTTGCATTTTGTTCAGATATGGACAGCATAGTACATGATTGTCTGACATTGTTAATGTATTCCACAACTTGTGTGGACAGTGACAAACAATGGCCATGTGCCCTAGTCCATTTGTAATGTTAGTCAGAGAGTGTTTGTCCTTCAACACACATTTACTGGTATTTGCCATGACATATGTCATGGTTAGTGTGCTGTGCCTCTGTCTACCCGTGACATACAGGTGATATCCAGGGTACACCTACCATCTCCCGTCCAGTCATCATGATTCCTCTGGATGACAGTCACTGAGGGACTCCCTGGATATCCTGTAGTGGGAGTTTAGTCGTGAGTGGAGTGAGCTTCTGGGTTATGGACCAATCGGCATGTCCTGTTTATGTCTGTGCTGGGGTTCAGGCTGCATAGGTCACCAGCATTCAGTGTTTACATGGTGCCAAATGTCCATTGATACCAGGTTGGTCATGGCTCTATACATCAGGCACAGTTCACTTCCAGCTAGGCAGTTTGGCAGTTTGGCACTGTGTGGAGCTGCAGTTTCTTTACTCAGGCAACACATGGCATCTGTTACAGCTCTGCGATCCTCCTGGTGGGGTATTTGTGTGGTCTTTCCAGTTGCTGCAGGTGTCTGCTATGGTACATCCCTGAAGGGCCATTGTACACAATTGTGAGGTTGCTGATGGATGACTGGAGAGTCACATTGACCTACCCTAACCAAGCTGTGCTTACCTTCATGATTAGGTGGGTATATGGTATGTTTCTGTAACCACTACAGACACATGGTTGTCACATGCAGGATATCTATCACCTTGTGTCCCCAGGTCTCTTATTTCTCCTGATGTACTTACTGGGTTAACACCTATGTGGTAATTTCTGGCCATGTACTGTGTTTCCACAGGGGTTGACTATACACTATTCTGCATTTAGCTTGTTGACATGGCTGTGGCACCACTTGTGTGTTTCTATGTGTGCCTTTTGTAGGTTACTTGTGTCAGCTGGAGGGTCCGATATGGTGGCCAGTTTGTAGTCCTCTGCAAACCTGTTCAGACAGAGTCCGTCCATGTTGGCCTGTACCTATGTGACATATATAGCATACAAGAGAGGTCCCAGGACCATGCCTTGTGGGATGCCAGTTGTACCTGGTTTGCAGTCTGCCATGGCTACAGCATGTCTGCCAGGTCAGTTCTGTCCTTGAGCTGGTTTGCAACCCATCTACTTGCATAGGGGTTTATAGTTAGGTTTATAGTTAGGCTGGTGAGCTTATCTGTACTGCCAACTAGGGTATTGTATGGAAGGGTTTAGCAAGGTCCAGATAGGCTGTGTGATCAACATTCCCCACATCAATGGGCTTGGTGCACATTTCACATGAGTCAGACATGTGTAAGGGGCAGGATCTGCCCTATGACAGCCACACTGGGTAGGGTCCAATGTCTGTAGGTACCCAATCTCGTTATTCATGGGATCCATGGTCATCCTCTCCATTACTTTGCCAACCTAGATAGTCGGGGTTGAGGGGTGATAGTTTGCAGTATCCATTCAGGCACCCCCTTTGTGGTGTGGGACCACTGTTGCTGTACACTGCTCTTTGGGTACATATCCTGTGGTAGGACTGATAGTGCACAGTAATGCTATTTGCTGTTCCATTCTTCTTACAGTACTTGTTGGACACAACCCAGGACACCATCTGGTACCATTGATGATGTGTGCTGTGCTTTGTGGATGCTGGCTGTTACCTCAGCATCTGCAATGTCGGGGGGGCAGCACTCTCCTGGGATAGATATTTGGCAGTTAGGTGCTGGTGGGGAGGTTGGAAGGAATCTGTTCGGTAGGCTGTTGGCAATGTGTGTGGCTTTGGTGTATTGTTTGTGATATTAGAGTGCTGCAGAGCATATCTGTGAATTATCACAATGGTTCCTACCATCAGGTTGGACAGCTGTATGATAATCCTTTGTGTCCTGCACAATTTGTATCATCATAGGTTCATAGGTTCATACTAGGCTATCTGCCCTGGCCTTGTTTGAGCATGGACAGACTGTGTGTGGGTCTCAACACCCCTTGCAATGTGCATATTATGCTCACGTAGGGTTTTCTTTCCTAGATGTGACACAGGGATGGCCCCCAGTGTACACCTACTATCTCCCATGCACTTCACCGGATTTCTCTTGTTGAGTTTGTGTGTGGAGCTCAGCCTATCATGGACTGGGATTCTGTTCCAGAGTGTCAGGAGCCTCTGGGTTATGGATCTGTCCCTCCAGCACATCCTATTAATCTATGTGTAGAGGTTCAGATATCTCACTGTGGTGTGTCTGCTGGATTTGGAGTTTCTGCAGTGGAGCAAGTCCATTCATTCTGGATTGGACATGGCCTTGTACATCAGGCATACATCACCTCTGACTGTGCAGTATGCTTCTGAATTGGGCTGTGGTTTCTTCAGCCAGGCTGCAGATGTCCAATGTTTGGACCCTTTATCCCGTTGGTGGGGTACATTTGGGGTCTTTCTGACTGCTGCATGTGTAAGGTAAGGTACATCCAAATTGGGGTATTGTTGTCACGTATGGGCCTGATAAGGGAAGAGTATGAGGGCACAGTGACTTCTGTCGCTCTACATGTGCATCCTTTCATATTAAGGTGGGCAATATAGCAGGTCTTCCTGGCCACCTTGGCAATGTGAGTGTCACATGACAGGTTACCGTCCACTTGTGTCCCTAGGTCCATGATTACTTCTTCCATACATAATGGATTGCCACCTATGTCATACTTTGTGTGTGCCTTGTTTGGTATTTGTTGAGACATTCATACTCTGAAGTGTCTTCAGGAAGGCTGGCTGGGGTACCTGGGTTTGTGTGTGTGGTCTGTAGCAGGCTTCAAACAGGTATACAGTTTGAGACAGTGTTACTTGCCCATGGATAGTCCATGCTGCTTCTTGTTGTGGTACCAACCTGGGGGTGTGGTTATTCTTGATAATTACTGGTAGCCACACTCCTATTGTCATGTGTTCCATGTTTTGGAGCTGTAAAGCATGGTATGAGGCATAACCTGGTAGTATTAGGGTGCTCTTCTGGGCCTTGCCCAGGTTTCTGTTACAGAATACATATTACCATTCTCCATGTTGTGGTGGATTTGGTCTGCATGCACCTTGCAGGTTAGACTTCTGGCGTTGGGTAGCATTGCGTCCAGATTATTATCCCTTCTGCTACCTATGGTGGTGGGTTTGTGTTTCCAGACATACCTATTCCAGGCACAGTGGGGGTGACAACAGCCTTTGCCAGTATCTACACAGCCAGGTGTGCTGGGTGCGTGCCATCCCTAGCAGGTGGGGCATCATGTCTTGCTTATCATGTCAGCCCAGGCTGTCAGCCATGTGTTCCCCCTTGCTAACAGCAATCCCTCAGCCAATTATTGTACTTGATTTTGTTGTCTTCATAGTGTGGCATCATGCTTGGTGAGGGTGAGATGTTAGGTTGGTTCTTCATGTTTGCATATACTAGATGATGTTACATTGCTTAACCCATGGCAATCATGCCTCAGGTGATGCTGCAGGGCTGCTTCTGTTGGATGCACACACTACACTCCCTGTACATGTTTGAGAACAGGTTGTGTCATGTTAGGCATCCCTGTTACTATATGAGTGAGTCAGAGAGGGGTATCATTCCCAGGGTTCCTACTGAGCCAGTGTATGTGCTATGTGTTGCCTCTTTGCCAAGGCCAGGGCATACTGGGCACGCCTCCTTCTGCCTACTGGGGCAGGCTCAGGTTGTTCCTCCTCCGAGTCACGCTCTGCCTGTGATGGCCTTGGCAATAGTGGAGGGTTGTTTGTCCCGGCCCTATGCTGGTCCTGCTGCAGCTGTTTTCGCAGGATCATATTATGTAGCATAGCACATACCATGACAATTTGGGTACATGTAGTTGGTGAGTACTGCAAGGCTCCACCAGATGTGTCCAGGCACCGGAACCGTGACTTGAGCAGCCCAAACACACGCTCTATTACATTACGTGTTTGTGTGTGTGCCTCATTATGGCGTTCCTGTTCAGGTGTGTGTGCATTTCTGATGGGTGTCATCAGCCATGGCTCCAGTGCATAACCTGCATCCCCCACTAGGTGACCATGTGGGATGTCCCCATTGGCAAATGTCTGGTACAGCTGTGTCAAATGCCAGATATGGGAATCATGGTATCTCCCAGGGCAGCCAGCACACACATTCATTATTATGCCCTGGGCATCATACACGACCTGGCAGTTGATGGAGGGGAAGCCCTTGCTGTTAATGTAGGCCCTACCCTGCTCACCGGCTGGTGCTTTGATGCATATGTGCGTGCAGTCTATTGCACCCACTACCTCAGGGTATTCCGCTATTTGCTGGAAGAGACGCATATTGCTGGCCAATACCTCACGGGCATTGGGGAAATATACATGATCACCAACATGTGCTGACATGGCATCCAGGAACTGGTGCAGTACCCTGGAGGCTGATGCCTGTGATATCCCCATCATATCACCAGTTGGTCTCTGGAAGGTACCTGTTGCTAGTATTCTTAGGCCAACACATACCTTGGTTTCCACTGGGATGGGTTCCCCTCTGTTGGTTCTGTGTGTGAGGCGTGGCCTGCACAGCTCAACAATTTGCTGCAGGAGGTCTCTGTCCACTCTATAGTGCTCCACTATCTCCAGCTCATGTAACCCCTGGTAGGTGACCCTGGGACTGTACACTCATCTCTGTCTCCTCACTGTGGGATGTCTGGCAGCATTTCCATTGTCACCACCCTCAGCAAGTCTCCTATGTCTCCTTATGACAGCTATGGCATCCCCTAGCATGTTTGGTCTGAGTACAGCTTTTTCAGTTTTCACTTCTACTAGCTTACTCCTGTCTTGCAGTGTCTCTTGAGAGAAACATACTGCAATGCTGTTTGCAGTGTTTTAAATGCTGGGCTGGGCTTGTATTCTGCCTGTGTAATTGCCTGCTTCTAATTGTTTTCACCTGCTACCTCTACAAGTATTCCCTGCTAGTTTCCTACTATTTCTTCTGCTTCCTTTTCCTCTCTGTTTCCTCAGGGGGAAGCAGCGCGCATACCAGCGAAAACACGCTCACAGTGGCTACCACTCATGCACACATGCTTACATGGACCAGAATCTGCTTATTCGGATTAAAACGCGCGCACACCAGCACAAACAGGTCTACAGATCTTTAAACAGGCTCCTACATGCTTACTCTGCCTTACACGCGTGCACTCTGTCTTACTCACGGCTCCCAGCGCGCACACGCGCGCATGCACGTACAGCAAGAAACTTTGGTGTTGGCCACAGTGTACACCTTCCTTTTCTTGACTTTCCCATGCTTATCTTTTGACACTCCTCTTTTTCTGCTGTGTGATTGACATCTTTCACATACCACTTTGCTCCAATGAGCTTGACTTCTTCCTGACATTCCCCCTGTGATGTCACCTATCTCCTACTCTGTTACTCCCCCTTATCTAACTCTTACACTACACAGAATGTGCTCATTTGCTATGTGACAGTGTGATTCACTATCCTACCACTCATTTACATAGGATTGCCTACTAATGCTTAGTTACATGTCTTACACTCAGCTTTCCCCCCTTAGCAACCACTAGACGGTGGCCATGTTGTTTTTGTTCTGCTAGTCCCTGCATTGCAAATCCATGCATTACATAAAACCCACATTTGTGGGTTTCAATCCTTTATTTTTCTGTTTTATATAGCGCAGCCCGCTTGAGCGGGGCTGTGCTGCGTTTAAACATCGCCGATCTCCGAAAAAAAAAACTTATTTTATTTCATGTTTGCATCAGGTTACCATGCCAATGGCCACATATTTGGCCATTGGCATGCTGACTGCAACATTTGCACACTTTATTTGGAGGTGTCATGGCTCTGCTATGTTATTTGCAGTAACGTACTCAGTTGTCAACTGAGTACATTTCTGTAACTAACATGACTCTTACACGGGCTGGTTTCAGCTTCGTGGATCGCTAATCTACCTCATTTGCATGCCTTTCGGCTGCAAGTGGGGTGATTAGCATATCCACTCCCTGCCCGTGTAAGAGTCGTTTTAGCTGTCTCTTACATGGGATTTTGGGCTGTTCCTGGATCGCGATGGCTGCATGGAGTCTTACACGACTCTTAGACTCTGTACAAGCCATCGTGAATCCTGCCCAATGTTTTGTATGCAGAGTAGTAGAAACTTAAAAGGTTACATAAGAATGTCAGGCAGCAGAGTATAGAAGATGCTTTGGAGGTTGCATAGGAAGCATAGTTTGAAGTAGTTAATGGCAAGCTTTAGTAAGTTAGATTGACTGTACTATAAAGGTAGGTAATAATCAAGGAGGGTGAATACAATGGCAGGATCAGTGTTTCTTAAAGTAGCCTTTGGTTGCTAGCTTAAATTGTTTGGGATGAGTCAGGGTCCTTATTTTTATTGGGAGTTTGTTCCATGCAATAGATGGATGGTAGCTATAAAAGTTGCATCCTGTGTTGGATTTGGGTTTATGGATTTTTAGTAGGTCTTCGGTTGAGCTTCAGAGAAGTCTGGTAGGAGAGTAGTGAGTGATGAGAGAAGATAGACTTGGGCAGAAATCAGGCTGATATAGGATGGAGTGTATGATTTGGAGTTGAGATTGTAGGAACAGGTGAGGTTGTTCTGGCCTGTTCGAGTATTTTAGGGAGAGACAATGCTAATATTTATATGTTTGTTGAGCTGCAAATTCAGCTATTTTGTGGTAGGTTGATACTAATTTGGTAAGTAGGGAGGAGTTCAGATTTGTGAGTATTTAAACATGGTATAAAGTAGGCATGGGTGAGAGACATCCTGGCTTCGGTAGTTAGGAATTTGTTGTTCCTAGACAGTAGTTCTAGCTTTTGGCGGGCTTTTTTGATGCAATTGTTAATGTGAAGATCAAATTTTAGTTGGTCATCAATGGTAATGTCAAGGAGTTTTGTGCTAGTTTTGACTTCTATAGGACTCGGAGTATTGTTTATGGGACCTTATGGAGAAGGAAAGCTTAATGTGGTTTGCAGATATAGGTAGAAAGAGTAGTAATTTTGTTTTCTTAGGGTTGAGGATGACCTGATTATTAGTGAGCCATGTCTTTACTGAGTTGAAATATGTCTGGGTATTTGCTAGGAGTTCTAAGGGGGAATCAGCAATAGTTATGACTGTAGAGTCATATGTGTATTAGACAATGTTAGACTGAGGACAAGAGGAGTGGAGTGAGTTGGTGAAGATATTAAAGAGTAGAGGTCCAAGAATGGAACCTTGGGGAATACCAGTACTTAGTGAGAGAGGGGTAGATAGTGCTGAGTCCCATTGTACTGACTGCAGCCTATCAGAGAGATAGCTAGAGAACCATGTAACTATGTCAGGGGAGACGTTTAGGTCTACAAGTTTAATAAGTAGCAGAGTGTGTGAGACAGTGTCAAATCCTTAGAACGGTCAAGGAGTAGATGGGATATGAGTTTGTGATCATCTTTAGCAAGGGCTACGGTGTTGAGAAATGATAGTAAAGCTGTGGTTGTACTATGCTTGGGACAGAAACCATGCTGTGTTGGAGTGAGAAGTTTTTCTTGTAAGAGATAATGCATAACTTGTTGGTGTATACATTTCTCAAGGATTTTGGATAGAGGGGAGAAGATGGTGATAGGTCTGAAATTAGATATTCCTCTGTTTCCTTCCTCCCTCTACTACCTAGCTAAATAATCATCTACCCCCCATCTCTATACTTAACCACTTCATCCCCTGCCTGCTCCTACTGTAACTACACTGTATATGACCAGTTAGGATTTATGAATACTATACTTCCTTTCATCATACTGAACCACAGTTTTTTTTTTTTTTTGCAGTATGACCTCTGTCGTTATACAAAACTGCTTTCTGTATGACTTATTATAAATGTCTTTTACTGTACAATTGTACAATTGGATGATTTATTAGAATTTTTTTTACTGTACAATTTCGGACAGTGTACTAAATTGTTTAACTGTTATGATTTACTGTAATAGTAATCTTGTTAAAAATTTTCAAAGGGAAATGTCTTATTAATTGTATGCAAAATGCTAATACTGACTGTGGAGCTTTTCTCCTCGGGTCTCCATTGAAAGCGGGCTAAATGCTCAGCTGGACTAACCTGGTTAACAAATGTAAAATAAAATAAATAAAATAAATATTTCTCTGGAGCTACCTCCTTTATGAATAGGAAGAGTGTAAAACGGTGTCCAGATAGAAGGAACTTTAGACTCAGAGATGGAGCGATTGATTAGTATGGATACAGGCATAGCAAGGGAGTGTGCAGCAATCTGAAGAAAATAAGAAGGAATATTGTCTGTCGATACTTGTCTGGACATGGGTTTGGTGAAGTTAGGTTACCTGGATGTAGTATTTGGTTTATAGCATGCCAGAATTTTTTGGGACAGAGGAAAGTACAAAAAAAAAAAAAAAAAAAACAATCAGCCTGTACAATCCAGTGTCTGGGAAAGATAAAGAGCCAGATTTAAGGGCAATTAGACAAGCTAGATTCTAAAAGAAAAAGTATTTTCTTTTCTGTTTTTATTTTTCTTTAAAAACGGGGATCTGCAGTTCACTGAGAAGAAGGAAAATAATGTAGTTATGCCAGGGATTTTAGGAAAGGGACATGCAGTAAATTAGGAGTCGATAGAGGACTATTTAAAAAGGAATGGAATATGGTATATGCGAGTACACTACTGGGGATTCCTATGAAGCAAGGGAAAAAAAGCTAAGTCAAAAGATGGTGCCTTTCTCCATCTTTGATTCCTCTGTAATTAAGCAGGAGTGGGAGGGAGGCATACAGGTTCAAGGTGGGGGAGGGGGATAGACACAAAATAATACGAGGGTGTGAGACTAGGCCAGCTGCTAAGAAAACAATCAGGAAAAGCAAGCTCAGTCAATTCCAGGTCAGTGTAGTGCAGTATCTTCCTAATAACTACAAATATTGTGCTACTAATCTAGTATAGTATGGTGAAAAGGACATCCACTTCTGTAGGGAAAAACAATTGAAGTATGGGCTGCAGGTACATAGGTAAAACTTTTCCAAGAGAAAGAAAGTAGTTTTAAGTAATTGACCTAGGAGTACAATAGAAAAAGAAAAAAGGAGGGGACCAGTAGTGTGCACACTTACAGTAAAAGGCTATAGCAAAATGTTTTCAGTTTAGAGGACAGATTAAATACAACTCTAACATACACTAGTGTAGCTGAAAGCAATTTACTGTTCCACCGACACAGGGTCTCACAGTACAGGGCAACCAGACAGCCTTTGTTTTAGTGGAGGTTGGCCAAGACACAGAATAAAACTTTTGTTTTTTTTTTTCTACCTCCTCCCATTTTCTCTCTCTCTTTATTTTTTGTTTCAGGTGATACTGGATTTACACTGGAGTCATGTCTCATGTCAGCAGTGAGATATCCAAGTAGAGCTGCAGAAGATAACTACAACAGTCTTGAACCAGGTCAGTATTGTCATTAAGAGGTGCCTGGATGAGTCTGGGGATGCCCTTCAGTATGGCCTAGCTACTGCACAGATGCTGCATTCTGTACACCATGATTATGCACCAGTCTGGTGGAGAATTGACCCATGCTGGCACTGCAGTTCCCAGTTCCAGTCCTTCTATAACTAATAGTGACCAGTCATCCGCACTAATAAGGGATCCCATGCTGCAGGTTCATGCATAGAATATGGCTGCACAGGTAAAGAAGTGGTATTTATTCCAAAACTGTGGACTATGATATTCAGGTTATTGCTTCCTTTCTTGTAAAAAATAAATATGGTACTCATGCTATTGTTTGTAAAAGTCATGCCTGAGTGCTCACTGAGTCTTGTTCAATGATGTCATTAGGCATCATATAAAGAATAATCACATTTTTAACTGTTTTGCTCAATGCATTCTAGTAAGAAGGTGTAAATAAGTATGCATACACTGACTGTCCTGAAATGGTACAATTAGTAAAGTGTTTCTTCAGTATTTAATAAGAGTTCATATCTTGCAATTAAATGAAAATGTATCATATTTTTTATATATTGTGCAGTATTTTCCCAGTTTGAACTATGGTGACTGTTAAGTTACTGCACGTTTGAGTACACCATTTTGTCATACAGAATAATTTGTGGCCTCAGTGACAAAAGCATCATCATTTATTCAGTTGTGAGGGTAAAGTGGCAGCAGTGCTTGTTTACATAGCAGGATATCCATTTCCTTAATTTTCTTCTTAGTCTTTCCCTAACCACTTCTGTATTACTACTTTTAAGTTGTAGGTAACTGCCAACTATAACAATGACAACAATGCATAGAGCATTAATGGTGTCAATTACTGCAATCTTATGTCATGACATACAGCTTTCTTTCCACAGTTCCATCAGAGTTTAAGCATTACCATTACAGAAATGAAATGTATATAGTTGAAAGGTGCCTTAAGTCCCATCCCCACACACTTTTTTTCATTACTTTATTTAGTAATTTATTGCGCTCTGAGTTAAACACTGATGTGTTTATAGAGCATACCACTCAACTGTCCAGATTTTTACAGAATGTCCAGATGTTTTCCTCAAACTTTTGGTCTGTTCCTCATAAAATTTGTGATTTTCTGGAAAATCACTGTGGACTGAAATCCCTAAATAATGGCTTATGTTTGAGTTTCAGACTTCATATTCTTCAGCAAATGTATTCTAACATAAAGCCTGTTATTCTAGCAACTTTCTAAATTTATAGGTGCAGTATTTAAAATCTATCCCTATTTTTGGGCCTTTGTCTCCCCATTATTTTGGGTTTTGTCCTGCACATAGATGTTGAGAGTTATGGTGTGTGTGTGTGTGGGGGGGGGGGGTTAAGTAACTAACAGAAATTTCACACTTGAATCAGTAGGTGAAGGTCAAATATGCCATACACATCTCCTTAAGATAGGTTGGGTGACGGTGCTAGTGATTTTGGAGAAGGGCTAGCATGAGAGCCGAGTGGTGAGTTGGTAAAATGTTGTGACCCACTTGATGCAGGTAATCCCAAAGACACTGATCTGATAGTGCTGTGGGACCATAGCTGCGTCCTCAAATGAGGAGTTCTGCAAGGTATAGATGAATGCTAACTTGGCCTGCATTAAATCCGTTGTGCTTGTTCCCTCTATTAATTACTGTACTTTCTTTATAAACACTTGCAGTCCCATGTGATCTACCTCCACATGTTAGAAGGGTTCCCTGTCCTCCTCCTCTTCCAAGACTGACTCCTAGTAGAGTCTGGTAAGTCCTAACTATGAATAGAGGCATCCAAGGATGATAGGTGTGCCACAATATTGCACATCAGCTTGATCATAGCATTATCCCTACCTTCTGCCATTTTCATATAGTACCAGATATCCTCATGTGTATCTTGCAGGACTCTAACCATTTCCAGCTGACTCTATGTGGCAGTGCTCTGAGCCCTAACAATGTCACAGCACATTTGCAGAATTTCTGCCATCATAAAGAAAGTGTCCATCTGGACTTGGAGATACTGGTGTAGAGGTATGTGGGTTTTCTTCCTGTACAAGAGTGAGTGCAGACATGAGTGCAATGTCAGGCTGTGCTTGATTTTGTGATACACTGTCCCTTCCTACAGAGTTAATAACATGTTGTATCCTGCGTTTAAGTTGCAGACTGCATGCCCTTGACTCATAAATATTACTATTATGATAATGATCATCATCCTTTTCAATGGGCATTCTGCTGCTGACATCTTCTGAATGTATTGGCATAGTGGACCTGTTTCTTTCTGCTGTTGACCCTGTAAAAAATGATTTGAAAACATTACCAATAAAGACATACATGCACTACTGTATGCTGAGTAAGGAGGTGTGGGGGACCCTTACCATGCACTCTGCCTTCATTGTCATTCTCTGCAGCAGTTGAAGGTTCATCTGTTAATAGCAATTGCTGTGTGTTTAATGTAATCATTCCATGTCAGCATGCAGTTCTCTACAAATATATGTTACTGTTTATAAACCAACCTTCTTGAGCAGATGGTTGTTGCTGCTGCATATAGCCAGTGTCCACACCTCCTCTGATTAGTCCAGTCCAGTCCAGTCCCATTATCTTCTGTATCAGTAACCACAGTGAATAAAGAATAGGTATTCCTTATCTGGTGTTAAAGGGATAAGTGTTGGAGGCTCCCCATTAGAGGTATGAGCAATCACATTCTGCTCTGCCTTGGCTCTAACACATCCTACCATGTCCTTTGCCCTTTTCTTGCACTTTGTGTTAATGTGTGGTTCCTTCCACTGATTAATGCCCATTACAAGGAAAGTGATACAAAATCCATATTTAGATACACATACAAAGTCTCAATCCAGTCATGTAAGTTTTTGTTGAACAAATGCTTCTTGCATCATCATGGACACATTCACAGCAGTAAGGCAAATTCTGTTTGTTAACAGATCCTTCCTTCCCCAAGCACTTTCTTGAACTGATAATGCGATCATTTTTCTTTCAGCAGTGACATTCAGAAATCTCCCAGTAAAGACAAATATATGTTGAACCAACAAAACATCATTGCCAGTTCAGTACTTCACAATTAAATCAATGAATTTCTCCCGTGTGTGCACAATTATTAAATGACACAAAAATAAAGACATTCTCAGCGATCATTATGCATTTCCACTGCTGCTGTAAAGTGGTGCAGCGGTTAGCGTTGTTGCCTCACAGCAAGAGGTTCTCCCGTTCGATTTTCGGCTGGAGCACCTTCTGTGTGGAGTCTGCATGTCCTCCCCGTGGTCGAGCGGCTTTCGAAAGACATGCGTAGAATGGGCGGGCCTTCGTTGAAGGTTGGGCATCGAGCTGGCACCTCGGCACCGTAAAAATCTACTGCCAATCATTAGTGGACCAGAGTTCCGCTGTGGTGACCCCTAACCGGGAAAAGCCGAAAGAAGAACAAGAAGAAGACAAATGACAGTTTTTACAGTCTTCATGTAAGTCATAGTAATATGCCCATCATATCTGTCAAACAACTATTTTTCAATAATCTTAAATCATTTTGGACTATTTCATATATTTTGACTTACTTTTAAAAGGCCTTGATTTCCTGTGTTATTTGCCATGTAACTCAAGTAATCACAAGTTATTATGATAGTGTTAAACTTATTCTCAGATATTCAGGGTTATTTGTGCATTTTGTGTGATAAGTAGGACCTTTTACACTTATCTTGATGAATTGCAGTAATACACTAAAGTGTAAGGCAGATTATCCACTTAGCTAGGCCTTTAGTACTTGTGAACATGACCTTGACCTTGGGTTGATGTGAAAGCACTGGGTATCATGGCTGATTAAGCAGCAGTCAACATTAATCCCCCAGAATGCTACAGGAATGTGAAGATAACATCAGTTACTCACTAACCTGACCATGGTTAGAAAAGGCAAAACTGAGTTAATACCTGGCTTTATACAAGTTTGATACCCACATAACCTAACCTAAATAATTACCATATTTGCATGGCTATTTCTCTCAGAACATCCTTAAAAGACCTGTTATGCAAAGAATACTTCAATCACACTCCTCTCCTCCCTTCTTGCCATTTACTTTATATATCCCTCCCTCACCATCCAACTCTTTCTTTCGCCCTCCTTCACACTCCTACATCCACTCCTTCACCATCCAACTCTTTCTTTCTCCTTCCTTCACACTCCCCCTATCCACTGTTTCAATTTGACTAACAAACGTCCATGGGGGTCACTCTTTCAGTATACTGCAATTTAGTCCTTCTTACTCTTTAATTATTTCTCTTTTGAAAAATAGTTTAAATTCATAAGGATATATTGCTTTTCAATGCTCACCAGGAAGTATAAACAATATTCATACCTATCAGTTACCATATTTGTCTAGTACTGAATTTCAACTGCACAAACTGAATTAATATTATGTGAAACACTTCTAAAATCTATCCTACAGTTTCACATAAGGATATGTGCTATTAGCTGGACTATCATGCAAATATGTTAAAAACTCTGTTTCTAAGCTACAGATATTTTTGTAAATATTAATTTTATGTAAAACATTTCTGTATTTTATGCTATAAATTTATGTAAAAGTAAAAATTCTATGGAGCTTTTCTCCACGAGCCTCTGCCGGAAATAGATTTTCCTGCCCAGAAGGAATAGGTGTAGAAACTTCAAAAGAAAATAAAGTCTGACTTTGTCTAGAAGACAGAGAAATAAAGGGTCTATGTCATAAAACTGAAAACGCAAATTCTCGAATGCTCACGTGAGCAAATAATCAGAAACTTGAAATTGGTATTGTGGGGGGCTGTGCCCTCACACCCCCCGCTAATTATATATTCCTACTCTGAGATCGCACTACAGTGAGGAAAGGGCAAGTATTCTGATCTTCACTGTACTGGGATCCCAAAATACCACTTTCGAGTTTTTAATTATTCGCTCATGTGAGCATTCGAGAGTCTGCGTTTTCGTCATTCTGAAGTAGACCTGAAATCAATGTGCATTACCAGAAAAAACCCAACTGCTAAATTTATGAAAAATAGGTCTGCATAAATTGATAGACAAGAATATGTATGTCACCAGAAAAAAGTCAATTGTTAAGTTCATGAAAACGGTAACTACAGACATGTATATAGAAGAATCTATGTGTTAGCAGAAAATCTCAGATATTAATTTACTGAAATAAGTCACTACAGAAACTAATATCAAAGAATCCTTAGAGCATGATATGGAATCCTGTCAGGATTTCAGATATAAAAGTAATGAAGGTTGCCTGTATGGAAATAGAAAAATTGCATAGTGACAAACTCAGAGAAAAGAAGCAAACCTGAACAAAGCCCTAAGTTACCCTGTTTAAGATTAAAAACAAAGATTTAGACAAATGCAGGAGGTTAAGCAGCAGGTGTATACCTAAGGAGATGTTGTTACAGGAACTGAAAGATCCATAGTAATACATTCACAAAGAGGAGAAAGGGGCCTGCACACAGTTGTCAGATTCTGTCTGTAAGGTCATCTCAGAGGCCTAGTCAAAAACAAGACTGACCAACAGGTATTTAGAGAAACATAAGATGCTAAGGTAAATGTTAAGGAATTGCCAAAAGCAGAAGAAAGTCAGTGGCATGAGTTGCCATTTTGTTGTTGATGAAATATGGATTCATAGGTGAGGTGGCCATACCCTCCACTCTGCATACTGACAAAAGTGCTCCTAATTAGGTAGACTTGCAGATCAGCAATGAAAATGTTAAGATAGAAGGATATGAGTATGATACATTAATTATGTCCAGAGACAAACTGTTAAAGGACAGCGGCCTGAAATGAAAGAACTTTTGTTTGTCTGCTTAAACGTATAAATGGCTAGGCATCTTATGGTCCCTTTGATTGCTTGCCTAGCATTGTTCCTGTGTTTCTATGAAGTAAAAAGTACCTTTGTGTGGTCATTTATTGCCTTCTGCTGATACCTTTAGACAGTTGGTGGGATCTGCTTTCAAAGTTACTTATTAAAAGCTCTCTTCTAACTTTTAGTTTTCTGGCTTCTGTTTGCATTATGATTTTGTTTATTATCAAGGGCCATTTCTGAGACTTGAGTTTTTGTAAATTTCTGGACTTCTAGGTGGAACACAATAGTTAAATAAACAAGAATGTTCTATTTAGTGTGTTTATATTCTTCTGACTTTTATGTATGAAAAGGTAACATGTTATCAAGTCATTTTTTTTTCTATTAACTGTGGTTCTCCAGAACTTTGTTTACATGTGAAATAAATCAGGTCTTACACTTCCTCCTTTAGCATTTAATGTTTCTTCTCACTTGTTAAAAGATGACTTATTTAAAATGATCCACAGTTTTCTTGAAGTGACATCTTTGGCATCTTTGTCTCATATAAAAAGCAAGCTAGTTATTGTTGGAGACCCTATCATAATCTGTTTTTCTATTTTTGTATGGGAACGTGCTGATCTGTCAAAGGCAATTTCAGTGAATGCAAAGAAATTGAAACCATTTTGCTGAAACCACCTTCGAGGAAAGTGAAGATTGTCTTTTTCTCCGCTGTTGTATGACCTCAAAGTTGGTATATTTAATTCTGGGGGAGGGTGTCTCCTACATATTGGGGGGGGGTGTGGGGTGGCTTGACCCCTTGCTATATAAATTGTTTCAATATTCGTTGAATATAATTTTGGCAAACTGACCAGTTTATTTGTGTTTGCGAAACTGCCTTTAAAGGATCAGCATAAATCCGTTTTTAGTACTTCTTCCCCACAATCTGACTTACACTTTCGGCTTACTGTTTCTGATGATTTTCACTGTATCGACTCTTTCACCTTTATTGATTCTGTTCAACAACATGCATATTGATTTGAACCCACTTGCCTTTCCTTGCACCACCTCTGAAACGAATGGCTGTATGTATCACAACTTCTACAAAATCTGAATGTACAACAGTGCTTCATCTCATGCCCATGGTAACATCCGATAAGTCAGACTTGAACATTTATTCTGCTGTACTTCTTATGCATCTTATGGCTGTTCTTCACATTTCCATTACTGTTATTTTTCATTTTCACCTTTTTATTTGTTTCACATTTTATTTTACACCTTCCATTTCTTAGTAAAATTGTTAACTGCTTCACTCGTGGTACACACAACCACAGCTTTTGATATGGTCATGTCTGCTTGCCTTAATAACCTTCCACTGGTTTGATCATTTCATATACCACAAACTGTTTTATCTCTTATTAACGAAGCATACAGTTTAACAAATTCATTCCTTTGCTCAGCTGTTTAGCTCAGTAAAAAAATGTATATTCTCGGTATGATCTCATGTCCTTTTAAAGAATAAATGGCAAATAAACAACAAGTATTTTAGAGACCCATAATAAATAACGTAATTTGAAACTGCTGGAATTTTGTTTTTCTCCTCTTCTCATCTACTCCTCTTTGGGAAAATTAAAAGTATTAAATACATTTAAGACTTGCTTCACGGTGGCATAAGAAATGCAGCACACACTGTACCTTTTCTGACTTCTAAGCTACTGTAGTTGTAACAAAGCATATATCAGATTTCTAGATACAAAGCTTCCATTGTTTTGCAAGGTTGCTTTGTACTTAAAGATGTTCTGGTAGTTGCAGTTTGTGCATTTTTCTACCTGAGCCTGGATCTTTGTCAGAATAATCTGGCAGTCATGTAAATGCATGATTGGTCATCATGAGATGTTTACTTAGACTGCTTGTAGCAATTTTATCACATAACATTCAACTTCCTCTTGCTCAGTGTCAGCATATTTAAAGATATATATATATATATATATATATATATATATATATATATATATATATATATATATATATATATACTATGTACTACCAATACACTAGTGGAGTTATCTGCATCTGCATTTTTAATGCACAGTGAAACCTCTGCAGTGCTTAGTGATGTCATTCTGAAATACTGTGAAAAGAGGTGAACCTAATACAAAGCTGTGAGTAACTCCTTGGTCCGCTAAAAGGAATGCAGACATAGCCTTGTTCCATCAAACTGCTTTCTGTATATATCCCAACAGTCACCGCTTAGAACTAGAAGTTGAACTGTGGCCTTCAGCGACCTTATAGTGACATATCTGGCTGGATTTCAGGACTTGGACATGCAGCACCATGCCAGACTGATCAGTTTCTCCACATCTGAATCCTGACAATAGAGCTGCACCAGTCCTCATTCAACACATGCTGCTGGGGAAAGGCAGGACCCTACACTCAATTCCAAAAGGAAGTTGAGCTTGCCTTGGTGTTTATTGGCAGGGCTTGCCAAGGTATTTATATATTTACTTCATTTATTTACTTACTCATATTTGTTTACTTAGTTAATAGGTATTTTTTTATTTAATTATTTAAGCAATATTTATTTTGTTTATTTATTTATTTGTGTTTGTTTACTGGGTAGAGCACTGATCAGTGTTGACTATGTGCAGACCCAGCTTGAGAGACAGAGCACAACTGTTAACAGCAAAATGTGCAGAAAGTAGGATGACGTACGGGTAAAGCTCACTGAACTGAATGGGCTTCTGGTGAAGTGAAAGTTACAAATGTAGGTAAAAATAGGTACTGCAGGCAGTAACTGGTGGGAAGCTAGTCTGCATGGAGTATTTAGTTCCTCATAGAGGTGGAGCTGCACTGAAGGCTTTTGTGTTGGAGGAAGAAGTGCATGAATGTGTGTAGTGTGAGCTAATCAAATCTTCTTTGATAAACATTCACTGTAGTATTCTGATAATAGAGAAAGACTCACTGTAGTACTCTGATAATAGATTTCATTCCATTGTGGGCTAGTGGCCCTGCATGCCATTCATTTTCTGTGATGGGGTGAATTCAGGAATAACTACCATGTTGGAGATCATGCCTACATTCACTAATCCACTCCTCAGGTGTGCTTGTGCTTGAGGGCAACCTCATTACCACAATCAACAGAACACGCTAGAGGGACAGGTTCATAACCCAGAGACTGCCCATGCTCTGGAATAGACTTCCCATACATGTCAAGCAGAGCACCTCACTGGCCCTCTTCAAGAGAAATCTTGATGAGTGGATGGGAAAGAGAAATTTCACCCCGGGGATCACTCCAATGGCTCTGCTTGATAGACCCACTGAGAATTAATGTCAGGCGGCATGAAGCCATGGCACTTCTATGGGCTAGGCTTGTAAAGGCTCCAGGGCCATTAGCCTAGTACACACCTATGAACCTATATAGCGCCACATATACATCAGACATGGTTTTGCAGGTAGGAGCCAGGCCTAATATAGAGATGGATATGCTATGCCTGAGGAATTTGCTGAACTCAGCAGTCTTGCCTAGTCCTCTGTTATGTTTGGGGATGTGATCAGAATATGTAATTAGAGTTATTAACAAGGAATATTATGGAATTTCATTATCTATTGTAGGAATAGCAAGACACACTTCATTTCAGTACCTTAACAGTGTGTGGTATTGAACTGGGTAACACCATTTCCAGGATGATGTCATCCCAGGGGGGTTGGTTTGGCACAGCAGGATCAGGGTGGCAGAGGCTATTCCCTCTTGTTATGTTGATGTTTTGAAATCCAACTCATTGTGTCAAAAGCTTTTGTAAGACCATAGAATTGTACACCTTAATACTTGCCATAACTGAACTGACTGTGGATGCAATAGACAATCTACAGGATGGCAGTGCCTGTAGAATGTTTTGACTAATGTAATGCTGTGTTTTTGAGATCAACTGAAGTGTTTAACTGTTGTATAAATTGACAGGGTGCATATTCTAGGATTGCAGAGAGTGGAGATGGAATAACTATAAGGCAGTAGTTACTCAAAGCAACTTTGCTTATGGATGTAGTATGCATCACATCTAAATATAGGGAGGAAGGTTAACATAATGGTTAAGATATTTGCCTTACAGACACTAACGTACAGGATTTGATTTTCAGATGCGTTAATTGGCCAGGCTTAAAATGGCCCACAAGGGCAGTAAGCCAAGTATTAATCTATGAACCTAATCTAGTTCTGCAATGCTTCTTTTGAAATTTTTGAAATCTCCTTCAAAAGAATGCATTTTGGAGTAGCTTCTCATTAATTTTTATTTTACTTATTACTGCTGCTGTGATTTCTCATGAGTAGCTAAGCAGTAAGAAATCACCCTTCTGAGGTTTAGCTTTCCAGTTTGGAAATTATGCAGACTGCCATCAATATCTTTATAATACTCATATTCTTCCAGAAGGTTTTTACATTGTGTGCAGCTCCATCATTTCCACTGTAGACTTCTGCAGCATTTTAAAAGATGGTGCAATCCTATTCCTATCTAAAAAGCAAGTAATGAAAATTTTAAGTTTTAATTGTGCTTAAAAGCTGTGCTGAGTAAAGCAGGAAGTTTCAAACTGCAGTGGATTAATCTGATGACTAATTATAGTATTCCTAGGAGAGGAATTTCTATAAGGAAAGAAAGAACTTTATGTAGCTCAGGAATATGAAATGAAAAGTGCACATATTAATGCATCATTTGTGTATGACATAAGTATTCTGGTTTTATCACTGGAAAACTCAAAGGAGAGTAAAGGTGAATTAATATAGTAGTGAATGCTGAGTGCTTGTAGGGAAGGGATGTTACTAATTTCTTCAAAATGGCTGAAGGAGTTTAAGAGGGCATTTTGTCTCCTCTGTTAGAGGAAAGAACAGTAGCACAGATAATATCTGCTTGAGTAAAACAAGAATCAACAAAATGTTAATAAACTCAATTGAAGCGTGCAAATATTTGTTCAAGTTATCAGTTTATCTATGGACTTTGCAAATAATGATGAACAAACATAAGAATGCATGTGTACAGCTTTCTGTGGCTGTAAACAGCAAGTGCAAAAATGCTTATACACATACAGTAAAATTGTGTTTTACATGGAAAGCGTGAACTAAATTGAACATGTGCGCTCATTAAAATATTCTTTTTACAGTGTTCTATTTTATATAAACACTTTTAGTCCAAATGAGTATGACTTAGATAAACGTATATACTCCATTTTAAATATAAAGGACAATTTTCATTGAAGAAGTAAAATTCCAATGCATAGTAAAAGAGTAACAGAAACTAAGCTAATGATGTACTTAACTTAGTGCATATTCTTTACACATATATCTGACAATATAAGTAAGGCATTCCTCTGCTACAAAACATTAGCAAAATTATCGTACATTTGCAGCATCAGTTAAGAAATTTGCAGATGATCTCTTTTGAGTACATACTAGATTTATGATGCCTTTTGATGTGTTCTACTCATTGGGAGGCCCACACATCTTCTGATAATAATTCAAACAGATTTCACTCTGCACTCACAAATAATTGATGCTCCCTTTGTATGAAGCATACTTTTCAGCTGATAAACAGCAGGGTAATTGGTTCCTTCACAGGATATTAGGCAGCAGAAATACTGCACTGCACTTCGCAAAGAGAAAACCTAAATGGGAGAAAAGTAATCAACGAAATGCAAACATGTGGACAGGGGAAGCTGATTATTTCCCTCTGGGATTTTCATAAGAAGACTGAAAACATTTGATGTTGTGAAATTTAGTATAACAGAGCTATTACAAAGAAAGGGATATCTGACTGAGCAAGTGGTGTTGGTACAAAGGAAGCAGTCACCAGAGTAAACAGTTTGTTGTTCTAAATAATGCTGTGTAGAAAACCTAATGGAGAAGCCCTGGGGTTAAGCAATACAGCAAAGCTATTCTTTCAGTCTCACAATGTCATGTGCACTGCACAGAGCATAAAGGGCATGGCTGCAGCCCATTCGAGCTTATTGATTAGTATCTCTTAAAGGAACAGCTTCCTTTAGTCTGCACATTCAGATGAGATATGTCTATTCTTTAACAGACAGACAGAGGTAAACTGTCATTATGATTTGCATATGGTGAGCTACCTGTCATGCATGGCATTACTGTGATAACTACACTGTCCTAGTCAAATTTAGTATAAAACCTTTTGGTGTTCTATGTGTCTCTTTTTTAAATGAGATTTTTACTCTTCTAAACTTAAACTTGCAAACTGCTTGCAACACAACTGGAAAAAAAAAAAAAATCCACCATGAAATTATGACTCCTAAAATCAGGTAGTAATTCGCAATAATATAATGTATGTATTACATGAATTCTAATCTTGCAGCTCAGGAAATATCAACTAATTTTTCATATACATATAAAAAACTATTATAAACATAAATATTTTCTTTGCAGGCTGATGATTACACATTTTTAGCAAAAGGTGCTTTAATTTCCAAATATTATCAATAGAAATGCATTATGAGATATTTCCATTACTTGTGTGCATAATATATTTCAGATCTGTATGGTAATAGTTTACTGGAATCATATCAGGTAATCCATTGTGGATTATTCTGATAGGGTTGTCATTTTTCCAGTTTAGCTAATTTGCTATTCTATTGAACATTTTACCCAGATTAATAGAAATGCTAAAGTAAAATAAATTTGATACACTCTAATTGCAATGTATCTGCTAATAAATGAAATGAATATCCAGGTAATACACTTTCTACTAATGGAGCACTAGAAGGAAATGGGGGGAAATTTGCTACTCACAGCATGATGAGAAGGGGGTGCCTCTTCCACTAGCAACAGAGATGTGAAGGGGCATCAGCTATGGTAGGTAAGGAGCAGATCCATGAGAGTCGTTTAAATTTCATTCAAATTAAAAAAAAAAAACGAATTAGAAGTAGAACTTATAGTTAGATTTTTAAGTGTGGGGGTGGGGTGGGAGTAAGGCCTCATATAGCTTCCTTGGAAGACTTCACTCATCTACTCCATTAAAATAATCACTTCTATGGTCACTAAACCTCAGTGCATACAAAGTTTTCCTTGCAATTGTCTCATTCAAAAACTGTTTTATTTCATACTTAGTGGCATGTACAGTCTTGACAGTCTCATTAAATGTACAATAACCAGTGGGGCATATATGGAGATATAATAGAGACACAGCTGTGTCATACCCAGTGAGGCATATATGGAGACATAGCAGAAACACAACTGTATCATACTCAGTGGGTCACATATGGAGATATAACAGAGACACAAATGTGTCATACCCAGTGAGGTACACATGGGGACAGAACAAAGACACAACTGTGTCATACCCAGTTAGCACATATGGAGATATAACAGAGACACAACTGTGTCATACCCAGTGGGGCACATATGGAGATACAATAGAGACATAACTGTGTCATACCCAGTGGAGCCCATATGGAAACATAACAGAGACACAAACATTTGCACTTGGTTAAGACTGATGGAGACTATGAGGACCATTTATTATGCTTTAAGGTTTTTATGTGACAGTTCCTTCAGATTTTATTTCTTTATTTTATTTAACATTTGTTTACCATGAACGTCCGATTGGAACAAAGTCCATTTTCAGTAGAAGCCTAGGGAGAAATGCTCCAGATGCGTGTGTTTGGAATGTGGGAGGAAAGAGGAGCACCCAGAGGAAACCCATGCAAATGCAGGGTGAACATGCAAACTCCGCACAGAAGCATCCCAGCCAAGAATAGAACAGGAGAACCTCTTGCTCTGAGGCAACAATGCAAACCATTGCACCACTGCACCGATCACACAGAATTACCTTCTGTTATTTATTTCTTTTTTTTCCTACAGATCCACTAATTCTCTGTGACTTTGTTATGTCTTTGGCAAGGGGCTGGAAGAAATCAGAATGAGAGAAATGAAAACTGTAGTGCCAGTGTGCATTCAATTGCAGAAGCTTGTTTTAAAATGTGGTGTTTCACTATGCATGCAACACTCTTTAAGGATGTGGATAGTATGGAGACAACTGAATGCAGAATGACAGTTTTCAAGTAAGGATAGCGTTAAGTGCCAGAACTCATTCTGAATAATCTGTGAATAAGAGGAGACAGTTAAGAGACAGTTAAAACACTGGATAATCTTAACAGTTTCATAACTTGAGCCTGGAAAGTTAAAATAGGAGATATCCTTAAAATCTTAAAATATGCAATTAATAAGAATAACCTTTTCAAAAAAGTGACTAAAAAGGCAATGCTTTGCAATATTTGTCATGCCTTCAGTAAAAGCAGTTAGGACAGCAATATTGAAGACTAACACTATCAGCTGTTAATGTACTTTATCCCGCTGTCCAGGGATTGATTCCTTCGGCCTTCATTTGCCTGCTACATTACTCTGAGAAGGTCACTTAACCCCTGTTCCTACACCACCCCAAAAAAGGGCTTGTGCTTAATGAATTACCATTAACAAGTGAATAAAATACAAATAAAAAAATGAAAACACAGTCAAAGAATTAAAGTCCTAGAAAAGATTAGGGCAACATTTTCTATAAGAGTCAGATTTTAAATAGAAAATAAAGGTCCACAGTGAATGAGGACACTAAACAGATACTTTCAACCTACTAGGCTTTATACATGGCAGTTACACAGTTCACTAAAGCATAAAGGAGTGAGTGATGCCTTTGGTGTCTTCAAATGTGTGAATGTTACTGAGAAATGCTATATGGGATTTCTGCAATAAAATGTGATGTTTGTCTACCCCCCCCCCCCCCCCAACATTCAGCATCCTTAGAGCTGGTTATATTAACCAGCAGGTGTGGAGAAATCTGTTTCTGCAAAAAATACTTTGCCTCTCTATCCTGTACTTGCTGGCATTCTGGGCTCACACTGTGACTTGGTCTATGTATTCCCTACCATATAAGAGGTGATCACGGTGCAGCCATCATCCAGCAGACATGTGGAGATTCTGCATAGCTTGTCCTAAGGCCCCACTGCATGCTGTTTAAGTACTCAGGGGAGAAGCATTAAATGAATGCTGTGTAGAGTTATCATTGCAGATCACACTTCATTATTTTCGGAAATGTTTTGCATAATGTCTGGTATCACGAAATAAACATGAGGTGCAAGTCACAAATTTTTTCCCAAGATTTACGTTTTCATTTTGGGTAATAAGATTAATTTGAAATGACACAACAATTCTATAAGTGGCAGTCAATAAAATGAGCAATGAAAAGCAGATTCAGCAATGATATCTAGACAGAATGAGAAGAACTTAGTAATGGTGCAAATTATCTCTTTTATATCATTTAGTATTTAGTGTCAGTCTATAAATGATAAATACTATTCAGATTTTACAACTGAAATTAAAAAAATGAGCATTCTTTTATCTGGCTTTATTTTATGGACTAACAACAATATTTTAATGAATTCTTTATACACTATAATAAGCAGCTATGTGCTTCCTTGTTGTGAATGCACATAACTAATCATAGACTACAAGAAATTCTAATTGTGCAATTTTGTCTGTAATATTTTATGAAATCCTGAACAGCAATACACAAAATCAAATGCAGAGCACAAATTGTTGCAATGTCACAATGGCAAAAATTCCTTCTGCAAGTTTTTTTTTTTTTTTTTTTTTGCAGGGGCCAGGACCCTGCACCATCCCATTTTAGGAGGAAACCCCTTACACACCCTTAACTTATATATACCTATGTTACAGTTGCACAACATGAAGAATGCAGAAATCTCTAGAAATTCCCTTCTGGACAACATTTAGAAACTGCAATGGCAGTGATTTTCTGTGGAAAGCAGCCATTAGCATTCTGTTCCTCTACCTCTTGTGACTAAGGCTTTCACTGTTTGAGGAATTTAATATCAACCACTTGTAGATATGCCATTCAAAGGACATCTGCAAATCGAGTGTGTCTTTTTAATTAATTTATGGCTGAAAAGGTCCAATCATATAAACCAACCTACTGAAGTAAGACACATAAACATAAACAAATGAATAATACACTGACTGTTGTGATACACTCATAAGCCAGAACTGCATGCAAGAGAACAGACTCCTGCTTTATTTACATTCCAAATAGACTAACTTGAAAAGGGACAAAATAGTCACACAGAAATTAAGTAGAAATAACTCACCTTAGAATCAAACAAAGCCACAAAGATCTCAAATATTTTGTCTTGTGAGCGTTTTACTAAAAATTAACAATAAAAGTAATTTTTATACAACAGTCAGGGTGGGCGCCTCCATCTTCATACTGGGAGACTCATCCACAAAGCCATAACACAACGCCTGGACTTTGGATCCAACTCAGTTAAAGCCATTCCAGCAAGCAGATCCTGCCTCATAAAGGAACATGATAGGAACTCAGACATTGAAGACATAGGGAACTTGTAGACTTTCAATCCTGCTTTTCCCAAAGGCAGATCCTTGACTTTTTTGACTTTTGTCTGAGTCACCCAGAAGAAAACTCATGATGAGGGAAGCCGCCAGCCTAGATTTTGCCTCAGGCCAGACAGGCTAATCCCATCAAAACCCTATCGAGAAAAACTCTCAAGTATGAATGTAACCATACATCACAAGACAAGGCAAAAACTCTGCAAGTGTGGCAGAGAACCCACTGGTCAGAGTTGCTGAGCCATGTCAGACTCAAAGGCTGTCACAAGTGGTGTCCCCCAGTGTCTCAGTCCTCCACTCCTCTTGGTCATCTACTTTTTCTGAAGTACACACAGGAGGGAGGGGGGGTGGGAGGTGACAAAGTTGATGAGTGCAAACTGGGCTGGTTTAGCACAAAAAACACATCTGGACCAGATATCCCTCCAGGGCCTACACAGAAATGGATAACTGGTGCCAGAGCCATGGCCTGAGTCAAACCCAGAAGTAGCAATACAGCTGCCAGCACAATAAACTTGTTACGATCCATGGCAAATGCCCTAAGACAGCCCAAAGCTGCGGTAGGCAGTACTGACATGTTACATGTCAATTACTGATGACAACATTAATTATTAAAAGAAAAGCCATACAACAGTGTAGTCTGACAATTCCAGAGACCCCATTTATTACATTTGGCTCCCATAATCTGCAGAGCTGAAATCATTTGAACAATGATATATAGTCAAAGTCTAGGGATCATAGTGCTACATTAAGAAAAGAACACTATTTTTATACTGAAAGGTTACGGTTTAGTTACAATAACCAATGAAGCATATGAAAAATTGTTTAGGTAATTTTAGTAATGCCCCTACTAATCATTTTGCAATGGTTTACCTGATGAAAAGATAGTGAGTGATTCCAAGGTTAAAAAGTAACATATAACTTATTGTCGGGAAGGTCAATAAAGATGATAATATTACAAATCACAAAATCTGAGTCATATGCGAAAGTTCAAGAAATGTTGTTAGCTGCTGAAACTATAAAATAACGACAAATGTCATTAACAAATGGGCTCCAATATTACAATAATGCAAGTATTTGTCAAACATAATTAATTTACTTTAAGCTTAGTAGCTGAGACTATCTAAACTATAGTAATTAGAATGGATCTATCTGAAAAAATTGAATGGCAACAACACCAAATCCCATTCTGTCGAGACCAGAGCGTAGAAGACTACAATTATTGAAAGCCGAATTGTTCGAATCTCAGCTCATTGAATCTCAATAGTTGACCAACAGCTCAGACATCTGTGCGTAATTCAGTATGAATACAGATATTTGCTAACAGCATATTATACATAGCAAAAGAGGTATTATTTCCTTTGTCATCTGCGCAAAAGTAAGTAAGCATATGGCACAGTAGTGTCATGTTAAATGCTATGTGTGTAATATGTTTAGAAAGCATATACATATAAATGAATGTAACATGTAAGATGTTAATGTCCAAGCTGTTGGCCAACTATCACAGTTCGATGAGGTGAGATTCAAACAAGTCTGCTTTCAACAATTGTATTCTCTGATGATCTGGTCTTGACAGAATGGTATTCAATGTTGTGGCTATTCGAGCTTTTCAAATAGATCCATTAGAACAGACTGGTATATGGTGCCTTAAGTAATAATAATTGTGAAAGAAGCTGCAGTCAGTACTTTAACTTCCTAGAATATTAATGATTCAGCACATTTTAACTAGATTCACAGAAAGTAAAGAAAAAATGCACACAGCTGTCCCTTTTTGACTGTGGTTTTCCTGGCACTGTCTGTGAGGAAAACACCAGTTCTATAAAACCAGCTGAGTTTATGAATAGTAATGGCTGTAATTTGTGACATTCGCCTATCTACCTGTCTATCTATCTGTCTATCTTTCCAACTATCTATGTATGTCTGTATCTATCTTTTGATAGATGGATACAAACACACACACACACACACACACACACACACACACACACACACACACACACACACACACACACACACACACACACACACACACATACACACACACACACACACACACACACACACACACACACACACACACACGCACGCGCACATATTTGCTGACTCAACCTCATTTAGATATGGGTGATCTAAGGAGGTGATATTAAAACAGTTGCAGTTTTAAGAAGAGAAGTGAGTGGCAGCCTCTGAATTAAAGATTATTATAACTTTCTGTCATTAATGCTTAGGCATAAATAGAATCAATCTAATTTTATTTGCTCTGAGGTGCAGAGTTGTTCCTTTTAGTTAGAGTTGTAGCATATGGAAGCTTGACAGCACTTTTGAGTTAACAGAGTCAATTATCATGTAATCTAGCATCCTTCTGGAATTGAAATAAACATTAATGTAGGTGGCTTTTCATTGACTTGAAAAGTGCATTTAGTTTTATTGTTTGCGTTTCTGTTGACCCAGTAAGCCCAGTGGACACAACTGTCCCTTTTCTGGGGCAGCCTAGGAGCACTGCCTGGTTATATAACTTGCTCAGTGTCACAAAGTAGGCAAAGGAAGGAGGAAGGAATCAAACCTTGGGAGCAGGAACCCGCTCATTAGCAGCTCAGAGCTTTAGCCATCTGCACTAATTGCCAGTCCTGAAGCTGTAGACTACCACTGTCTACTTGATGTTGTTTTTGTTGTTTGTCTTTCGGCTTTTTCCCGGTAAGGGGTTGCCACAGTGGAACTCCAGTCCGCTAATGATTGGCAGTAGATTTTTTACAAAATGCCGAGGTGCCAGCTCGATGCCCAACCTTCAACGAAGGCATGCCCATTTACGCACACATGTCTTTCGAACGCTACCCAACCGTGGGGAGGACATGCAGACTCCACACAGAAGGCACTCCCAAGCCAAGCGAAGAATTGAACGGGAGATCCTCCTGCTGTGAGGTAACAACGCTACCGCCGTACCACCGTGGCATGATATGTTATAAAAATATAGAATGGAAAAATAATTCCTATCATGATTAATAAAGTACCTTTTTGATGGAGTCTTTCAAATTGTTTCCAGGGGACATTTCTAAGCAAGTATGCACAAAGCTCATTTCCATGATCCCTGATTCTTTCTATTTATATCAGTTCTCTTACATCAACTGTCATCAACTGTACAATTTATGCAGACAGAATTATCATTCTCAATTCTGTCCCCTCCACTACTAAGCTTAAAAGACACTTGTTATCTGATTTTCAAATGCTCTGGAACTCTGTTGTTTTGTAAAATAAAAATATATATTAATAAACTGCTCGGAAATTGCAGTAATAGTATGTGGGACCCATCTACAATCTTCCACAAAGTAGCATTACCCGAATCAAAAATCCACATGATGCAATAGGTCTGTAAGTGCTATGAGAAAAGTACTTCGGAGTATGGTTTGACCAATTGCACTCACCACACATAAATCATCGTGCACAAAATTCTGTTAAGGCTGAAACCTGGCCATACGCTGACCAACAATTATGACACCAGAAATCAATTGGCATTAGTATGATCATTCCTAATTTGAAGTACGCGCTTCCAGTCAATATACTGAACTCCTCATAAACTACCAAAAGTCTGCACATTATTGTAAACAAAATCCATAGATTTGTCTAGCTTTTAAATAACAGTGAACATCATTGTTCATTCTCACCCCAAGTACCCATAGCAGTCAAGGCCACACTAATCCTAAGTAACTAAAACTCTATATAGCTAATCCTGAAGTACTGTTTGAACCTAGTTACCAAACTTAACTCTAGAAATATACTCTAGCTATCACATTGTAATAATCAGAACACTATGGCACCAATTAGGCCATCCATTAGCTTTGCAATAGGACAAAAAAATCTATTTCAATAATTCTGCCAGTTACCTAAAACAACCCGTGTAATGATATTAGAAACTGCAGCAGTTATCCAGTTTTCAGTTGCAAATGTCAGAACCTCTAAAGGACATCTATTACTGGAAAAACTCCCAGAAGACTGAATAACCTGGGAAGACCTAGTCATCAGGCCACACTGCTTTAACAGAGATGGTCTGTACCTGTCTCCTTTAGGATTTTAGATATGGGAAAATGCATTGGCCACCCCTATATGTGCATTTTTAGGCAGTGTCAAAATAAACAACCTCCCAACATAAAAAAATATTCTCTAGATAAACTCAAGATACTGCTACTTAATGCTAGGAGTCGAAACAGGAAACTGCACTCACTGGAAGCACTCCTCACTTTGCAAGATGCTGACATCTGTGCAGTCACCGAGACATAGTTCAAAGGTATGGAATGCAGCCCGGTCACACAGGGCTACAATGCTTTCCATACATTCAGACGACAAACTGAGCATGAAAGAACCAAAGGAGGTGGTACATCCATCTTCATTAAGAATAAGTACACCTCGAGACTGGCCGAACAGTATGACTCTCTTGAGCTACTTCATGTCCAGTTAACTATGGACAAAGCCCCCCTACCACATCACGGTTAGCTATAGGTCCCCCACCATAAAACAGGAAAAGTATACCACATAACTGGACTTACTGCAGTCACTTGCCATACAGTCCAACATCTTGTTCATGAGTGATTTTAATTATCCTACCATTGACTGGGAAATGTACAAGACCACAAACATGCTGACTCAGAAGTTCTTGGACTTTGTTAATGCAAATGCTCTGAAAGAGCTAGTCAGCACAGCCACAAGAGGCTCAAATGTCCTGGATATAGTACTCACTAACATAGGAGAGCATTGCACCCCTTCTCCATGTGATGTCCTCCCTGGAAAGATCAGACCATAAATCAAACTTGTTAGATGTAATTACAAGACTGGATACCCCATCAAGCTCAAAAACACTTAAGAACTTTTAAAAGACAAATTGCCTCCTACTAAGTGATGGTATAAGAAGTTCCAAAACCCACTCACACTCAGATAACATTGACTGCTATGCAGAGGTTCATAGGTTCACAAGTTCACAGGTTGGTACTAAGCTATCGGCCCTGTGGCCTACACAAGCCTAGCTATAACAATTCCCTGGGTATTTCTTCCCACAGTATTTACTTCCCTTACAAGGTAAACACCAATGCCATGTATAACCATGCTCCTATTATTTAAGCAAATGCTTAAAGTTGCGAACGCTGTTTTGTCGAACATGTTTACGCGAAATGGCAAAAGGCCATTTTTGGGACTTTGCCATTTCCTCCACTGTGGTGCAATCTCGGAGTTGGTATATTTAAGTGGGGGGGGGGGGTCGGGCAAAGCACCTCACTTTATTTTGTGTTTAAGTTTTTTTTTTTTTTGCTGATCGTGTGTTCGACATTTTGACTGTTTGGACTGTTTGGGTCAATTATATAGTGTTCGCAATTTCAAGCATTCACTAATATAATATAGACCTATATAACCACTTAAGCAGTTGTATAGAATCAGCTGTGCCTCACCGGATTAAAACCCGGTCTTGCTGAAAAAACAAACACTCTGGTGGACCCCTAGCATAAATTGGCTATACAACAAGAGAAAGAAACTAATGTCCAAGAACAAGAGGTAAATGGCTCAGCAGAGGAAAAAATCCCTCTCTAGCTTAAGAAAACAAATTAGAGATCTTATCAGTCCTCCAAAGCTGATTACAAAGTAAACCCAGCCTCCCTAGCTCAGCATAATCACATGGCATTCTTTAACTTAGTCTGAAATCTAAACGGGAATACCCAGCTATGCGCTGAACTGGTTGTAGATGGCACCACCCATACTCAGCTGGAGGTAATAGCCAATCTGCTAACTGACCAAACGTCACCCCCCCCCCACCATCCCCTCCAGTCATCTCCCAAAGTATACCTGCCACCATTCCTCAGCCTAATATCTCAAGAACAGGTCATCATGGCTGTCTCCAAGACCAAAAACATGGCAAAATTGGTACCAGACAACATCCCAGGTTGAATTTTAAACAACTCAAAAATGACCCAGCAGACCCACTTGGATCCCTGTTTAACCACAGCCTGTGAACTAGTTATTTTCCAGTGTAATGGAAGACAGCAACAGTAATCCCTCTACACTAAGGGGGATGATCAACCAACCCTTGGAATTATAGGCCCATAAGCTTGGCTAACCTCATCTGCAATGGCATGGAAAGAATCATTATGGACCTCATTAACAAGGACATAGGTAATTTTCAAGTTCTGGACCCAACCCAGTTCTTATTTGTTAAAAGCAGATCATGCCTGTTAAACATTGTTGACTTCTTAGAGAAAGACACCAAGGCCCTGGATGAGGGAAAGACAGTGCATACCACCTGTCTTGAACTAGCCAAGGCATTTGACACAATCCCCCACTCAGGTATTATAAATAAACTCTCCCAACTGGGAATTAACCCCACCATTACCAGATGGGTAGCCAACTGGATCACCGACAGGACACATAATGTCAAAATGGGTGACTTCATCTCTAACATCTCCTTGACAGGGGCACAGGAAAATATCTTTTTTGGATGGCATAGGCCAGGGAACCTTGTTGACTAGGCTTATGTAGGCCCTTGGGCCGATTGCCTAGTACCTACCTATGAACCTATGAACCTATGAGCAAAAGACCAGTCACCAGTGTCATACCACAGGGTTCTGTGCTGGTTCCCTTACTAATTTATTTCTCAGAAGCCCAGACAAACCTGGACAGACTGTAGCTGAGCAAGATCAATGACAATTGCAAATTGGGAGCAGTCATTGAGTCCCCCAAGGATGTTAATTTAATATACTGCAGACAGGGTTAATGCAGACAAATGATCGGTGCCAAAGCCAGGGATTAAATCTAAATGCAAAAAATGCATTATTCTTCCCTTTGAGAAAGCTGACATCCCTGCTAATTAGATATTACCCCCCCCCTAAGTATAGACCCAGTGGTATGTGATCTGTGTACTCAGGTTGATAGCAATTTGAACATTGTCCACCACATATCCACAGTAGTAAAGAAATCCTCTTATATGGCACATCTTATAAGTAAAGGCATCACATCTAGATCAAGGATGTTATAAATCTGTTACATTCAGCCCTCATCAGATCAATAACTGAGTACAATACTCCTTTTTGTATTTACCTCATCAGATACCTGCAACAATTGGAGAGACCACAAAGGTTTCTCACTAAGAAATTACAAGGTACACAAAGCAAGGAACTTTTCTTACATGGAAAGGCCAAAAGACCTGTCACTGTATTCTGTCTCCTACAGGTTGTTAAGGGCTGACCTGTCCCTTGTTTATAGAGCAGTCTATGTCCCAACCCTGATGGAAATGCTATGCATTCATAATTCAAACTGCATGAGGGTCACTCACTCCAGAGATCTTAACCTATCCTCTGACATGAGCAGGTCATGCTGGAAAGATAGATACATTTCCCATCTCCCAGAGACTGACATTTCTCTGGAACAAGGTTCCAATTCATGTGAATCAGAGTCCCTCCCAAACCCTCTTCAAATGCAACCTAGATCAACAGATGTGTGACCGTAAATTCACTCCTGTGGTGGTGCCCATGACTCTCCCGGATAGAGGAGGTTGTTATTGACTACCATAGACCCTTACCTCTGTGAACATCACTCACCAAACCACTGACAATTGGGGCAAACAGGATACATATTGCTAGGCTTGTAAGGGCTCTAGAGCCGTTAGCCTAGCAACCTTCTCTGACCATATGAACCTATGAAAAGTTTCATTCAGTCTTTTTGTACACCAAATGACAAGTGTGACATTTTTTCCTCAAACTACAGTATTAATGTCTTCTGCAGTTTGTTCATAGATAGTTACTGGGCATGCAGTCCAGACGACCATTTAATCTAGCCCATTTCCCTAATTTCCCAAGAGCTCTCTCTGGCTGACTTGCTTAGAGTCACACAGTAGCCAAATGGAGGCTGAGGGAGTCAAACCCAGGAGAACAAGAAGCAGGAAGTTAACAGCTAACAGTTAACTGTTGGTAACATTATTACTGTAAACACTTCAGTAAATATTTTAAATACCAAGAATGAAATTGTTGTTTTGTATTACCTGTTTCAGTTATGATTATAACTGGTAACTTCATTTATTTATTTTTTATTTGTTATTAGCTGTTTGTTTACCAGGTGAGTGAGGTTGTCTATGAGTTTGTTTACCAGGTGAGTGAGCTGGTCTATGACCCTTTTCAGCCACAAAGAACCACAAGATAAGCACCTCACACTGCACAACCCATACAGAATGTTCTGGCTCCAAGAAAAAGAAACAGTCATAAATATACGTACACACTTTAATAAAACATTGAGTGCTTTCATCTTTAACACATTCAGACTGTATGTGTGTGATTATTGGTCTATTGTTCCGCCATGAGTACTCCTTCACAAGAATGTTGTGGAATGTCAGGCAAGACTGGTATGGATATATCCAACAATGTTGAAGAATCTAGCCAGTTTTCAATGTAGTCAAATTATTGACCGAATTGGTCAGCAAATTAGATGTGATTCAGCCTAAATATTTAATGCTACAGTGACAAATTGTGTTAAAATGTGCCACTCTTTCCTTTGAACCTGATTGACTTCTTTGAGTCAGTCACCAGAGCTGTGGAATGAGGCCAAGGCAGTTCATACAGCTTACCTTGATCTGGCCAAGGCCTTTGATACCATTCCCCACTCAGGAAGTATTGATAAACTCACGAAACTAGGCATCAACCCCTATATCACTAGGTGAGTTGCAAATTAGCTCACAGATAGAACACAAATTGTGAAAGTAGCAGACTCCAAGTCAGACTGCTGACCAGTCACAAGTGGAGTCCCACAGGGATCGGTCCTGGGTCCTCTCCTGTTTGGCATCTACTTCTCAGAAGTCCAGGCCAACACATCCTACAGAAAGGCCTCACTGAGACCAATGACTGGTGTCAAAACCATGGCCTTAAGCTTAATGCCAAAAAATGCATAATCATCCCTTTGGGAAAAACCCAGTTCTCACTAATTACCACATCAATGGGAGCCCAGTAAACACTGAAGGCATTATAAGAGATCTGGGGACACAAGTTGACAGCAACCTCTCCTTCGTGGTCAGAAAGTCCTTCTATGTGGCACATCTCATTACCAAGGGTTTTGCATCCAGGAAGAAAGAGGTCATCTCGCTACTCTTCCCTCATTAGACCAGTCATCGAGTATAATGCCCCATTTGGCATGTACCTCACTAGACACATGCAACAGCTGCAAAGGCCACAGAATTACCTCACAAAGAGGATCCTAGGCCTTAAACACATGTCCAAATGGACAGACTCAAAAAACTCCAACTGTTCTCTGTCTCATATCGCTTACTTAGAGGTGATCTCTGCTTGACTTACAAAGCCATGTCTGACCCCGCACTGTTAGAAATGCTACATCTAAAGAAATCCCAATCCCTTCACACCACACACTCCAGAGATCTCAATCTCATTACCACAATCAACAGAACGTGCTGGAGGGACAGGTTCATAACCCAGAGACTGCCCATGCTATGGAATAGACTTCCCATACATGTCAAACAGAGCACCTCACTGGCCCTCTTCAAGAGAAATCTTGATGAGTGGATGAGAAATAGAAAGTTCACCCCGGGGATCACTCCAGTGTTCTGCTTGATAGAGGCACTGGGAACTAACGTCGGGTGGCACGATGCTAGGGCACTTCTATGGACTAGGCTTGTAAAGGCTCCAGGGCCATTGGCCTAGTACACACCTATGAACCTATGAACCTATGATGGTTGTGGGGGTAATGAGCAATTTTAAGACAAGAGTAATGGTAATAGCTCTAATCAGGTTAATTCTGGAGATAAGAATAATACTGATGCTGATAATGTTTTATTGAGAGATTGGTTGAGCAGACAGCCTGTTTTGACTTTGCCTAATCCTGAGCATCAATTAGAGGATTCCTTATTGGACAAATTGATTCATTTTCAGAAACTGCTGGTGAAATACTGGAATCTTCAGTTGGATAATATCTTTTTAAGGGACCGCATTGCTGTATGTAGAATGCAAAAAGGTCTATGGTTGTAGAAGTACCCTAATGGCAATGTAACAGGCTCCATTCATAATGAGTTATTGGAAATGTTTGACAGGTTTGGTCTTGAGCTTATGGCTATTATTATCAAAGATAATGAATGGCTATTGACCAAACCAGATGAGATTAATTTGTTGCAAAAAAAAATATCAGATTCATTTAAGCATCAGTGTCAGGAGATCTTTAAAATATTGACGCCAAGTGTGGTGTCATTCAAAAACGTAAAGAAAAAAAGTTGTTGCATGACAAGGGGACTATAAAAATAACAACACATATTGAACCCTTAATGTGGGTAAGAACAGAGCTGGTAGTGATTTATACATGGACAACAATCATGATACATTTCCTGCAGTACCAAAAGAAACAGTGGACAACAGGTTTGATAGCACTATGGAACTAATGAGTGTGTTTTAGACTCTCCTCTGCCTCAGAGATTAGAGCATCTTGCATGGAAACAGTAAGTGGAGATGGGTTATCCACATTATCTGAAAAAGAATTAGTCAAACAAATTGAGCAGAACATTGAGAAACCAATACTGGAAAAGAGGCAGATGCAAGGGCAAACATCACTACTAAAGTGAGATTCATCAGGTACACTTTATGAGTTAAATGGACTGAAAATGTTTAACCTTGGACATACTGACATTGATATGAAGTTTTGTGAGCTTTTTCTTAAGGACCTTACATTTGTATATGACATTTTTTTAAAATTTGTGGATTTTAAGGGGAATTAAAAATATATTAGTTAATAGACCCAGAATACCATCATTTTGTTAGTATTCATAAGACTCATAAGAGCTAAAATGACGACCCCCCCCCCTCCAGTCAGGTGTGGCTTCAGGAGGTTCAAAAACTGAAAAAAATTGTTGATAAACCATATGTATTCAAATATTTGTAGGCTTCCTTACGAAATTGGCCTCCTGATTTTTCACTCACTGTGTTATTTGCAGCAATGGATGTATCAGATCTTTTTCATCTCTACCGCATGAATGTTTTCTTGATTTTCTTCTTGAATGTAGGCATTTGACAAATGATAATATAAGATGGCCGAACACTGTATACATATAGTGTTAGGTACCAGCTTGGTGTATTTCAACAACAATTTTTCCATTAGATTAAAGAGGTTGCTGTTCAAGTCCCCTCTACACCTGTATTTGTCAGCATTGTTATGTGGTTTTCGGGATGACAATATGTTATTTCAACAACAATTTTTCCATTAGATTAAAGAGGTTGCTGTTCGAGTCCCCTCTACACCTGTATTTGTCAGCATTGTTATGTGGTTTTCGGGATGGCAATATGTGATTACAGTAGATTTTGTTGCAACATTGATCTGTATGCAAGATATCTGGATGATATATTTTATTTGGACTGGTACTTTGGATGAATTTAATAAGTTCTTTTCATATGTCAATGCAACAGTATTTTTTTTTTAAACTTTTACTTGTAGGTGCAGTTTTGATAGCATCATGTGTTTGGATGTGTGCATTGCTAAATAATTGTAGAAACATAGATTTGAGTCCAGTATTTATTGAAAGGAGACCTTTTCTAGCACCTATTTATATTTTACATGTTGCCATCCTATGTGGAAAAAAAAATTCAGTTAAATTATAGATGGGCAGACTGTCAAGACTAGTGTCAGATGGCAACCAGTTTAATAAAGAATGGGATATCTTGAAGTATTTATTTTTAGAGAGGGGATATACAGTTGGTTTCTTGGATTCAATTTTTAATGAACTAGAGATGAGAAGGCAAATGCAATTTAAACCCACTACACCAAAGTAATAATTTTATGATATTGTAAAAGGACAAATGTTGTAAAAGAAATTTTTAGGAGGAACTGAATGGGTGCATTTGTACTAGCGTGATTGAGTATTTTGTTTTGTTTACCAAAGAAATAATAACATAAAAATGTGCTTATAGAAAGGCCTTAATCAGACATTGAGTAAAAGCAGTAAACCTAAGGGTATGTTTAAGTGGGTTCCCTATTGAAATTGCAAAGGTCCATTTACCCTAATAAGGAAACGCCGACTTGTATACGCCGAACTGCGAAAACACAGATTGTCCTGAAGCGCGAAATCCAAAATGTCAAATCATCATGGTTGGCCCTTCCACGGTATAGCTCCATAAGGTAAGTGTGCAATAGTTACGGACCTTATGGTTAGGGTGCGGGTTAAGGTAAGTGGATAGATAGTAATGTATGTAAGGTTTAGTGTAGGGTTAGAAGTAGGGTTTTGTTAAGTGTATGTGTGTGGTTTATTTATTTTGTTTAGGTATAGCTCCGTAAGGTAAGTGAGCAATAGTTACGGACCTTAGGGTTAGGGTGCGGGTTAAGGAAAGTGGATAGATAGTAATGTATGTAAAGTTTAGTGTAGGGTTAGAAGTAGGGTTTTGGTTAGTGTATGTATGTGGTTTATTTATTTTGTTTGGGTAGGTAGTATGTAGCGTGCGGTGGGGTTGGACGACTATGACGGTCCGAGATTTTTAATTTCGCAGTTTAGTTTGTTCGGTGTATTCAAAGTTTGGGTAATATGTGTCGATGATTCCGTATTCGCAGACTAGGACTTTCACGGTTGTAATATAGACCCATTTAAGTGTGGAACATGATCACAGAGCTGGTGCACTCTGGACACAGTTAACACAATGGTATCCTCTCCCCCATTTTAATTAATGCAAGGCAAGGTATATCTGTTCCACAATGAGGGTTGTTTATTTAGTGTATTGTATCTTCTGTCCAATGTTTTACATCAGGAAAACTGAAAGACCACTCAGGACTAGGATGTATGAACACCTGCATGTGATAAAAAAGGGTGACAGTACCAATGGGTTATGTAAACATTAAAAAATGTGTGCAACCTTTAAAAATGTTTGTGTATTTTTATATTGGAAAAGACTGAAAAAAATAATAAATGAGGGTTGTGTGAAGGTCATTTGGAGTATAGAGAGCTGCATTGTCAGCTAGTTTTAAATGTAATACAGGCACCAGAAATAAAGAAATATGTTTCTGTAAACAATGTACTTCATTTCATGGCAGCTAAATGATTTTATATATATATTACAGCATATGTGTGTGTGTATATATATATATATATATATATATATATATATATATATATATATTTGTATTTTGTTGGAACAATTTTTAACAATGAATACATTTACAATGTTTATTTTAATAGCGATGTAATATGGAGTTTTTAATTTGATGTTTTAATTTGAAGTTTATGCAATTGGTATGTGATTGGTCAGTTGTTCTCATGTGGAATTAGTTGATGTTGGATGTGTTGTAGGTTCTAATCAAGTCCATATAAAAATGGAGGACAAAAGCAGTAAACTTAATAAAAAATAACTTGAGATGGTGTACTCTTGGCTTTTTTTAACTTACATAGTAAATCAAGCAACACGCATTTAAAATAGGCTGGAATGTATATTTCAACAGTTTAAATGCAGTGGCAAACAACTGCACTCTAAAATGATTTTACCTCAACAATGCTACTCCCCTAAATCCTCTAATGATATCCACTTAACCACTCTAAACTTTCAAAGTATCTGTAACAAAACCACCGAGTTCCATGCCTGGCTTACCCAAAACAGAACTCAAATCCTAGCTGCTACTGAGACCTGGTTAAAACCTTCAATACAGGACACAGAATGTCTGCCCCCTAATTTCAATGTAATTAGAGCAGATAGACAACATAAAAGAGGGGTCGGCATTGCCCTTATTTATTCCAAGAATTTCAACATTTCCTCATTCACCAACCCCATTCCACAATTGCAAAATGCTGAGATCCTAAAAAGAATTCTGTATTACAGTCTTATATATTCCCCCAGGAAATAATATCCCTATTTTAGAAGATATACTACCTTGGGTCTCCTCTACTATCAAAAGTGAAACTGTTATCTTAGGTGACATGAACATTGACTGGGCCTCAACTTCCTCCATTCAATCCACCTCTAGTATAAATTTATTCAATTTTTCACAACTACTTAACACTAACACTAGGTTTAACTTCATACCCAACAAAGGCTCAATTCTAGACTGGATCTTGGTCTCAGATCCTTCCAAATACCCTACATATGGCACTCTGTCATACTCCCTTAGTGACCAACTCCCAGCCTTTGCTATTCGAAGCTGTTCTTCCTTATCAAAAGTCCATAACATAAGGGTTATTCAAGACTTATCTAAATTCTGTCCCAAGACCTTTAACAGCATTCTAAGTAGCTACAACTGGAACTGTCTCAAAACTCTCCCTCTAGATGATGCCCTCCTTTACTTCAACAACTCCTTTCTAAACATCCTTCACAGTTTAGCTCCTACTAGATCCAAGACAATCAAATCTAGCCATATCCCATGGTTATCTAAATCGACTAAAGAAATTATAAAAAACAGAAACAAAGCCTGGAAATGCTGGTTCAAATCCAAAAATTCACCAGCCCTCACCGGGTCTATATTAGAACATCGAAGTTTCACAACTTTGAATGTTCTAATATCGACCCCTATTCAGCGAATGCTGAAAATAGCGAAGCTACAGAAAAACAATTTTTTTCCTAGGGAAAGAATTTGGTTGCCCATTTCTGTCAGCACTGTGATGGAAAGTTACGGGTCAGGTTCTGGTAAGTGTGCGACTGGGAATGGGTTAGGTGAGTTAGGGTTAGGGCATGGGTCAGGTAAGTGTGCGATTGTGTGGACGTAAGGGGTAGGGTGGGGTAGGGGAGCTAGGGTTAGGGCGCGGGTGAGGCGAGTGTGCGATAGTGACGAACCTTAGGGTTGGGGTTTGGATTAAGGTAAGTGGATAGATAGTGGTGTATGTAACAGTTTAGTGTAGGTTTAGATGTATGTGTGTGGATTGCTGTTTGTTTGGTGTGCTTGTTTTGTGTGTATGTGTATCAGAACAGCATTTTTTTTCCATAGGAAAAAATTTGCTGTTCTGCATGTTCGATGTTTTCAGCATTTGCTGAATAGGGGTTGATATTAGAGCATTCAAAGTTGTGAAACTTTGATGTTCTAATATAGACCCCCCTCATTCTTTATAAACATCTTCAAAACCAAGACAAAAAGCGTATCTGCAAAGACAAACAGCAATACTTCTGGAACCTACAAACAAATAGGAAAACTAACCAAAAATGTTCTGGTATTCCATAAATAATCTACTCCACTTAGCACCAAATCTAATCCATGTCCATACCCTAATATGACTTCTGACCTTATCACCTCTAAATTCAACTCCTACTTCATTGATACCATAGCCAACCTTACTTCCTCCTTCTCCTCAGCTCTACCATCTATCCCCCTCCTCACATCCAACCACTCACTACTACCACACACCGCCACACACTCTCTTCAACCTTCATACCCCAACCCAAAAATCTATCAAGGAACCTCATAATCTAGAATTCAGTCTCCCTCCCGTATCTACGTCTGACATAAAATCTCCTACAGAATCTAAAGCCATGTTCTAATTCTGCCGATAATATTCCTGCCAAATTTCTCAAGATAGCCGCTGACTCAGTAGCCTCTCCTATAAGCATCCTCATCAACAGGTCTATCCAAGAGACATATGTCCCTGACCTTTAGAAAAAAGCTATAATCCTCCCACTACATAAAGGTGGGCCATCCTCTGATATCTCAAATTTTAGACTCACTCCTATTCTGTCTCCTATATCGATGGGTTGCAAACTGGCTTACTGACAGAACACACACTGTAAAAGTAGCCAACTCCAAATCCAGCTCCAGACAAGTGACAAGTGGTATACCACAGGGTTCTGTCCCGGGACCACTCTTGTTTGGCATCTATTCTCTGAACTAAAGGCCAACACTAAGGGACTCTGGCTTACTGTCTCCTATATCAAAAATATTAGAAAAAGTCATCCAAAAACAACTTATCCGTTACCTTCTAAACAATAACATCCTCTCCCCTACCCAACATGGTTTTCGGCCAGGGCATAGCACAACACTATCCTTCCTCGATATTATCAATAAAGCCTGTGACTCAGGCCTTATAGTATCATCTCTCTTTTAGGATCTTTCCAAAACATTTGATACTATCTCCCACACCATTCTCCTGACACAACTCTCATCCACAGGACTTTCCTCTCAATCACTTAATTGGTTCAAGAGCTATCTCTCTGACAAGCAACACACTGTCAAATGACATAACTCCATTTCACCCTACATTCACAACCCTACAGGCATCCTACAGGGATCAATTTTAGGACCTATTCTGTTTTATATTGTCATAAATAATCTCCACAAAGATATTCCAAACTCTTCCCTAGTCCAGTATGCAGATGATTCAACTATGGTCTGTTCTGCTCCCAACCCAAATTCTCTACAACAAATCATCAAACAGCATTTTCTATAGTAGAATCCTGGCTCCATAAAAACTACCTTTCTGGTAACGCCAAAAAAACCCCAAAAAAACACAAGCTTATGCTGTTCACCCCCAAAAGGAATACTATTCTCTGTAAAGAATGCATCAATATAATGTCTCTAAACTCTACTAAAATTGAATTAGTAACCAATACCAAATTACTAGGTGTCATAACAGATGATAACCTAAAGTTCGATCTGCACATCTAATCTAACATCAATAAAACACACAAAAAATAGGGCTATTTTACAGGCGCAACAGGTTTCTCTCCTTACCAACTAAACAAGCTCTTGCCCTCAGCCATCTTCTACAGTCTCTAACCTATGGTGCACCATTGTTAACTAACCTACAGTCTTCCCTGAAGCTAAAGCTAGAATCTTGTTACAATAAGATTGCCAAATTCAATACAGGTAGTCGCCACTCTTCCCGTCATTGCCCTTCCCTAAGGAAACTACAATGGCTAGAATTCCCTCACTACCTATTACTTATTCAGCTAACCACCTCACATAATCTCATCCATAAGCCATCATCAGGGGTTGGGAGGGTGGCCTAGTGGTTAAGGTGTTTGCCTTACAAACACAAGGTGCAGGGTTTGAGTCTCACAAGGGATAATTGACTAAGCTTAAAATGGCTTACAAGGGCAGTTAGCTTAGTACTAATCTATGAACCTATGAACCTATGTTGCCCTGCTCTCAGTTCCCTACTTGCCCTCTACTCCCCTCGTCGGCCCCTTTGATCTGACCACCAACACTTACTCCAAATCCATAAAGCAAATCTACCTGCAGGAACACTCCTATACTCCTGCGCCATTGCCAGACTATGGAATAACCTCCCTTCCTCAATACGTAATGAACTACATCCCTCAAACTTCAAAAAAATGCCCTTCATAATCATCCCCTTTATAATTGGATATGTAACTGCACTAATGCACCTACCATTACCTATGATGCAGTTCTGACTTCCCTCATTATCAGTCTCAGCTTGGCTTCCAAGCCTCACAATCTACTTAATTTCCCTGTATTGCATATTCACTATCCAACAACTTTAACCAGTCTATCTTTTACACTATTTGTTGTAACTGTATTAACCAGTTTCCCTCCTGCTACTAACCTTAAGTGCCTTGTCTCTACTCTAAAGTGCAACTGTAAAGCTATAGTCTCTCTGCTCTTATTTCTGTAATTCCACAATTTATTTACTAGAGGCACAAACCCTGTAGCACTTATCTATTCCACTTTGGTGTATTTTACTCATTCTTTATTTCCTCTCATGATTACTTTGGAGTTCTATTATTTTTTGTGGATTATATTCATTATACCTTGTAAATATGCATGAAAACTCTTGTGATGTCTCTTTTGCTTTCTGCTGTTTATATTTCATATTTTTATTGTTATATTATTATGTTATAAAAATGAGCTCTTCACAGCCCAGTGGACTTTCCCAATACACAAATCTCAACAAACAAACAACAAATTTAAAGTGCACTTTGCTCCTTTTCTCAGCAGATCCTGTTTAGGCATCCTGCAGACTACTACAGCACCAGGAACGAGAGAGACTTTTTGTGCTAACTGAAAGTACTGTTTGCTAAATTTTCAAATTTTTGCTGATTTTGGTCATTTATATTACCTGCACTTCTCAGAAAGCTTAAAAAATAGACTGCCTACTTATTTCACTGTATTTCTGCCTGTAAGTTGTTTTCCAGCTGTGCACTTGCCTTGCTTTATTTAAAAATTTAAAATGTTCAAATTTCTAATTTTGCAAAGTTTTAATTGAGTTTACTGTTCTGGGCTATACACTCAAGTGCATTAGCCTTTCTGTGCTTATTTACTAAATAACTGAATTGTTTAGCGTGATTTAACCAAAAAATTCTGTTTTGTTTGCTAATTTCCCAACTTTTCTAACTAGAATAGTCCAGTTTCCAGGCTTTGCTAGTTTCAGGAGTTTAGTTTCAGTGTTCAGAGCTATCCAGATGTTGCTGTGGAAGAGGGAGGTCCTACTGCTTACCAGTAAGAGTGGGAACATTGTACTGCCTACCTAACACTAGAGGAGTGGTTTCCATCTCTGAAATTGCAATTTTATTGGCCATTGTATGCTGATTTCTATCCCTTTCAACTTTGTGGCATAAATATGCGTGTTTGCATGCATTTCCGCACAGCAATGCGGGGCTAAGATTAAACTATTCCTGGTTCCAGAAAGTCTACTCTTTGAATTTTCCCTTAGAACTAGCTAGTTTATCAGCAGTAGCACTAGAATCTGTATAGCTGTGACTAGCACTTGCTCTAAAACTCACTAAAAAGCAATAGGAAGTCTTAATTTATTAAAAGCACTCACCTCTCCTTGGTAATAAGGAGAAGATATTCGTAGGCACTAGACAACCTACAATTGGAAGTACCTTGCCAAAAGGTAAGGGAAAAGAGCTCTTGCACTACACAAAGAAAGCACCTAACCAGGTATGTCCAAGGGTCAGCTTCCGGTGATTTCTCCTGTGCACCTGGTGAATCTGGGCATACTGGGGCAATGCAGCAATTGCTTCATGTACACAGACAACCCTCTTCTCCTACCACCGAACACTACAACCTGCGAGAGATGCACTTACATAGCCAAACTGGAAGCAAAGCTCTCTCCAGCCAAGATTGTGTTAGACATTTGAGAGGAGAATGCTAACACCTACACAATACCTCAAACAACACATAGGCCTTCAAAACCCACAACACCAAAACCCACACATAGCAACACAAAATCCACATATGTGAAGGCTCTTAACATTAACCTACCCAAGCAACAAGGATCTCTGAAGCAGAAATGCAAACAAACACCACCCCCAAACACAACCAGTCACATAGATCACAACACCAGTGTGCCACCCAATGGCAGCCCCTAAGGCAAGGCAATGTACCCAACACTTTAATCATAGGGGACACTATAGTCAGGCACACTGATATCCCACTCACCAGGATGAACAAGGAGAAAATTACAGTTAGTTGCCTGTCGGGTGCCAGGATCCGCCACAGAACACATGCACTCAAGTCACTCCACAACAGATACAAATATAAGTCTGTCATTGTCCATGTTGGAGTGAATGACTTGGGACGTACCTCCCTGGACTACATGAAAAGAGACATGGAAGAGCTCTCGGATCATGTAGCCCAGGCAGGTATGACCCTAACCCTAAGTAGCATCCTGCCATCACCCAGAATGATGCCACCATATAAGGACAAAAATGATTGATTTCAATAATTGGCTATGCTTCTGGTGTCATTCAAAGGGGATCCAGTATCTGTCTGCCTGGGATGACATGTTCGACAAACCAAAATGCTTTGCAAGAGATGGTTTGCACCTGTCGCCCCTGGGATTCAGGTTACTGGCTAAGGCTCTTGCCACCCCTATAGTGCCTTTTTTAGGCAAGGTTCAAAGGACAAAATTACCACCATAACGGGTACAAGCAAACAAAATCTGAAGGTAATGCTGCTCAACACTAGAAGTCTAAACCTCAAGATGCACTCTCTCGAGGCTCTCCTAAAAATGGAGAACATATTTATCTGTGCAGTAACTGAGACCTGGTTAAAAGCTCCAGAGAGCACTCCTGCAATACCAAGCTACAGCTCATACCACACTTTTCGGCCACTAAACCAGGACCAAAACAATAAAGGTAGAGGAGTGTCCATATTCACCAAGGATATTCACACCTAAAGGCTGGTTGCCGAACACAATGCATCTGAAATTCTCCAGGTGCAACTAACACTAGGTAAGACTGCAAAGCAAATTGTAGCTTGCTACAGATCCCCCACCATGCCCCAAGACTCTCACTACACCTTTCTAAACATACTGGAAAATATTAAGATACAACCAGCCACCCTAATACTGGGTGATTTCAGCTACTCTGCCATTAACTGGGAAAACTACTCCTGTAACAACATCTTTGCTCAACGGTTCTTGGAATTCATAAATTCCAACACCCTAGAGCAACTAATTCATAGCCCCACCAGGGGTACCAATATTCTAGACCTGGTCATTACAAACATGGGAGATCAATGCTCCACACCAGTGGTCACCCCCTCATTGGTCAGATCAGACCATACGCTAATCACCCTTGACATCCACATCCCCCCAGCCCCCTTTAAGGTAGCCTCCATAAAAACTTCTCCAAAGCCAATTTCATGCTTCTCAAGTCAGAAGTAACAAACTTCATGACATCCATGCAGATGGGAACTGGAAGTTCAACTGCTGAATCCTACACTAAGGTGCTGTACGAGCACATTCACTCATGCATGGACCGAGCCATCCAAAATAGAACCAAGATGCTGTCCTCTAAAAAAGGAAGCCATTCTGGTGGTCCCCTGCCATAAAAAAGCTGTACAACAGAAAGAAGAAACTGTTGCAGAAAAGAGGAATAATCCAGGATTCAAAATACTCTCTCACCAGCCTCAGTTGAAAGCTGAGATCCCTCATAAAATCTTCCAAAGCTAGTTACGAAAACAAAATTACCAAAGATTCCCAAGACAACCATAAGGCATTCTATAGCTATGTCAAAAATCTAAATAGCAATACTCAGATCTGCTCTGAGCTACAGCAGAATGGCACTAGATATACTGATCCCAAGGATATTGCCAATATCTTGGCAGATAGACAGTGCCAACTTCACCCCCTCTCACCCCCCGAAGGGCCCATCTCAATACTGAAGGAATGCCAAATTCCGGTAATCACGGCCACTCAGGTAAAAACCGCACCATCCAAAGCCAAGAATACAGCATCCATGGGATCAGATGACATCCCAGGCTGTGTACTGCATGAACTACAAAATTAACTGGCACCTCACCTATGTGTTATGTTTAATCATAGCCTCACCTCAGGCTTCGTGCCCACAGAGTGGCACACAGCTACAGTCATCCCACTACACAAGGGGGGATCCACTTTGGATCCTGGGAACTACCGTCCCATCAGTCTGATTAGCCTGATCTGCAAGGCCATAGAACGTATTATCATGGAAATTATAAACAAAGACATTGGCAACCTTCAAACACTAGACCCCACCAAGTTTGGGTTTGTGAAGGGCCAATCTTGCCTCCTGAACCTGATCGACTTCTTCGAATTAGTCTCCAGAGGTGTGGATGAGGGTAAGGTGGTTCACACAGCCTACTTGGACCTCACCAAGGCTTTCAACACTATCCCCCACTCTGGAATCATAGATAAACTTACTAAGCTGGGCATTAATCCCTACATCACTCGATGGGTTGCAAACTGGCTTACTGACAGAATACACACTGTAAAAGTTGCCAACTCCAAATCCAACTCCAGACGAGTGACAAGTGGAATACTACAGGGTTCTGTCCTGGGGCCACTCTTGTTTGGCATCTATTTCTCTGAAGTACAGGCCAACACTTAGGGACTCTGGCTTACAAAGTTCGCAGATGACTGCAAGCTGGGAGCCATAATTGAATACCCAAATGATGTGGATATACTACAAAAGGGCTTTACCGAAACAGATGCTTGGTGCCAGAGCATGGGCTCAAGCTAAATGCCAAAAAATGTATATGGGAAAAACCACATACCTGTGAGCTACTGCATAGGTGGCAGTACACTAAACACCGAAAGTGTGATAAGAGACCTAGGGACACAGGTGTACAGTGGTCCCACCTTTGATAACCACATAGCCACAACAGTTAGAAAATCCTTCTACGTGGCACACCTCATCACTAAGGGCTTTTCATCCAGAAAAAAAGAGGTCATTGTCCCTCTGTACTCATCCCTCATTAGACCCATTATAGAATACAATGTCCCATTTGGTATGTACCTCACAAGACATCTACAACAACTAGAAAGGCCGCAGAAATACCTCACAAAAGGAATCACAGGCCTAAAGCAGATGCCTTATGCTGACGTCTAAAGAAACTCCAGCTATACTATGTCGCATATCGCCTACTCAGAGGTGATTTCTGCCTAACGTACAAGGCCATGTCATACCCAGAGTTGTTGGACATGCTACACTTAAAGAAATCCTAATCCCTCTGAGCCACATGCTCCAGAGATCTTCACCTTGTCATGCTGGAGGGATAGTTTCCTGACCCAGAGACTCCCCATACTCTGGAATAAGCTGCCTGCACAAGTCAGGCAGAGTGTCTCAATGGCCCTCTTCAAGAGGAACCGTGATGATTGGATGGGAGATAGGAAATTCACCCCGGGGATCACATCAGTAGCCCTGCTAGACAGGGGTCCAGGAAAGTAAATATTTGTGGGAAGCAATAACCAGGTAATCATTATGGCCAGGCTTGTATAGGCCCTAGGGCCGATAGCCTAGTACCTACCTATGAACCTATAAGCAAAAAGGTAGAACTTGTCCCAAGCTGCTTCCTGAGAAGTGGTATGTCCCAAGTTGTTTCCTAAGAAGTCGTATGTCCCAAGCTGCCTCCTGAGAAGTGGTATTAACCCAGATGTTTAAGGGATCAGTGCACTTGCTATTGTCATCTCTTAGAAGATACCCAGATATAAGCTACAGCAGTTTGACTCAGCAGAAGGCCAAGCTGCACAAAGACCATGAAGAGGTTCCCTATAAAACTGCAACCAGACCATTCAGAGAAATCCCATATACATTGTGCTTATTCAAGACAAGCTATATCCATTATGGCAGAAAAGGTTACAAAACACTAAAAAATGGATGATTGGGATTATAACTGAAATGCCTAATAAAAATCAAAAACACATCTTAGGAAAACTGAAAGAAAGAGCAGATTATATTTGCTAAGATTACCTATTACCAAAAAATAAAACGGTATGCAAGAACCAAAAGGCATACAGCAAAGATTAAATACTGTAGACTCCTTCAAACCTCTTGGGCATCCACAAAATTCTTAGAAACCTAAAATGCCTTAGCACTTCAAAACATTTACCTAAACCTGATTCTAAATGAAGACTCAATAAAGACTAATTACAAGCAATATATGCACACGTTTACTCAATCACATTTTAACCATTTCCCCAGTGTTAATACAAACTCCCCCTGCACAAAATACTATCATGTCAAAAATTCTACTTTAAAGTAATTAGCAAATCTGTAGTGAAATAACTTCTGTACAAAATGGACACTTTTTACAGCCTAATATGACACACAATACACCCAACTGCTTTAAAACTTTTCAGTCAGATTCTGTGCAAGTCAATAGTCAGCATCCTTAATCTAATCTTAACTATTGATTCCATTTCTTATGGTTACAAACACACACTAATAATTACTCTTGCCAAAATCTCATCCTCATCTTCTGCCAATCACCACTGACCAATTACTAATACATTCTAATACAATATAAATACTAATTGATGCCCATTAGCTAAAATATTAAAATAATTGGCTATGGATAAATCATAGGCTATATTATTAAATGTGATTACCTGACAGATATGTGGCATAGATTCTACCATAAATACAGCATCTATACTATGACAAATCAAATGAGCACTTTCTTTAGACTTGCACCTTTGAAACAGAGGATCGTAACATACTTTCTGAAAATGGAGAGCTGTGCATTCTGGTTTGAGGTAATTCAGTATTTTGGTTATCTTTTGGGCAGAGAATCTACACTGTTAGGCAATCATATCCACTGACACACTCTTGTCATTCAGAGTACCTCACCAAGCTCATTACTAACTCCACTTCTATGCTCCTTATTTTTAATGACCTACCATGGAATAATCTACAAATCTATGGCATGGTTTATGTTGATGGTTTAGTTATCATTTTAGCACACAGGTCAAGAAGTACCCTATATAAAACACAGCATCTGCAACATTTCAGCACACTATAGAACTTAACACAACAATACCACCACTCCTCACTTCGATAGATGAACAACCAGGATCGAAATGAAACACAAATCTTCAGATAAAACTGTTTTAATTCTAGCGCCTCAGTGAAAACACCTTCTTGGAATACAAATCTCATCAAACATCAAACTTATATACACATTATACATCAATTAAATAATTAATTAACTCATTAAACCATTTACCCCTTAAAGCAAACTTCTCCAATTCAATTCCCCAATAAGTCTCACAGGGCCCATTGTATTAAGTTTCAAAATGTAAATACTTTCTTTATATAAAAGTTTTTCCTTTAAAACATTTTCATCCATACAAAAACTATTTGTTCTAAAATGCTTCCCTTCAGTAATGAATAATCATTATGCGATTTCATAAAATGAGCAGCAATTGTTTTTTCTTCTTTACAATTTTAAATGTCCCTAATATGTTCCATAAATCTTAACCGAAACATCCTTTTTGTTTCTCCCACATAGAACATATTACAAGGACAACTCAGTATGTAAATTCCCCCCTTTGATTCACATGAAAATCTATCTTTGGGAATAAAGGAAATGTTATTAATACATTCAAATCACTTAACAATGTCTGGACACACTGGACATCTCCCACATTTGATTGTACCTATTTCCATCAACATCCTAGGTACTGGTAGATTTGGTAAAGCAAATAATCCATGTACCAACATGTCCCTTATGCTTCTACCTCTCACATACGATCTCGAGAGATGTCTTGGTAAAACATTTGCTAAAAAATTTATCATGCATCAAAAATTCCCAGTACACTATAGAACTTGTTTACCAAAAATAAATCGACTAGTATGCTTTTCTTGAAGAGAACCGAGACCTTGTTTCACATTGCAGCTATCTATTTTTTCATTCTGAAATAATATTACCTCTAAAATAGCAGCATAAATACCTCTACTCAGTTTTTAACCCCATCTTGACTTTCTGCGTGCATTCTAAACATCAGGGTGATAAAGTTATTGCTCAGTCCAAGTTGTTCTATAGAAATTCCTGTCTTCTCAGTTGTAATTTTAGAGGATCCACTATCAAAAATATTTTATTTGTCAGATTAGAGTGCATACACCCTACCAAGCATAACCCCCACTCCTCATAAAACACAACATTGCTTCAGATAACTGTAAATACAATTCTTAGATTTGCCTACTTAACACACAACAGACAGCATATCTGAAAAACAATACAGAATAACAAATAGACCAACCTACATATTAAATGCCCTAATCTCAGACTGTTCTGTAATCATAATAATATGCTCATTGTGCTTTGGAATCTTTTCAGTTTGACTCCTAAAAAGTTCTCGTACTTTCCATAGAGCATGCACTCCTTGTGGTTCCATTGTATCTATTCAAATACGATGAATTCTAGACACAGATAGTAACTACATTTTCATACACATTAAGTAAATCATAAATCTGCATAATTTAAGCAGATTCAGACTGAAAATGTTATTTATACTGTGAAGCATTTTCACCATGCCAATTGTTTCACAAACCAAATGACCAAAAATCACCTTTTATAGCAACAGCTTTCAACCAAAACTTATATTTCTAATTCTTATTTTCACATATAACACATTTTGACACACTGGTTTTACATGATGTTCTGAATAAATAGTTTTCATATCAGTGGCTTCAGTTTTCTTAATTCCAGCTTCATGGTTTCAATGTTTGCGCAGGTATTGCATTGCACTCTACACCAGTGTCTAGTATAAATACCATATTTTGATCATTACTTTTGTGTTTCTTTGCCCAAATTTCAAAATTATATTTATTTATTCATTTATTTATTTCAGTTTGGTGACCGGGGAAGTCCACTGGGCCAAAGAGCGCCCATTTTCAGTGGAGGCCCGGGGAGAAAAGCTCCAATATAACATAAACAGTAAAGATACAAAAGTAAGTTACATAATAAAGTACAGTTTACAAGGCTGGGGTGCCTTCTGTGTGGAGTTTGGGGTTTCCTCCGGGTACTCCAGTTTCCTCCCACATTCTAAAGACATGCTTCTGGAGCATTTCTCCCCGGGCCTCCGCTGAAAACAGGATCTGTGGAACCTAGTCGGACTTTCCCGGTCAACAAATGTTAAATAAAAATAAATAAAAATAAAAATAAATAAAAAAAAAATTAACATTCTGTATCAGGCTTGGTTGAAAAAGATAATTTTGATGTATCTGGATGGTTGCACTGTAGAGATTCATTTGAGAATTTTTCTTCTTTACAATTGAAGTGTAGAAACATTATACATAACAATCAATTAGAGTAAGGAAACACTTTACATGCATTCATTTGACAGAAGAAGCTATTTACAATATTTACAAATTGATATGGTGTCTTGAGAAGCAATTGCAGAGAGCTTGAGTCAGCTCAGGGAGATAATTGTTGGGGTGTTAGAGAGATTAGGCCATTTGTTAGAAAGAATTAGACTGGGTGAAAGCAGGTGCATTTCCATTTGGAGTACAAGTAAGTGAAAAGCTGGGTTTTAAAGTTTCCTGAGTTAGTTATTGTCCTGAGAGTAGATGGGAGAGAATTCCATTTCTTGCCTAGCGAGAAAGAGAGGAGAAGTTGGTAAGCAAAAATGATTTTTCAATCTGTACGTTTTTCTTACTCGTTATTAACTTTGTGTACATTCTTAGCACAAGTCGACAAATTGTTTTCTAAACCTTCTTCCACCGAATGTAATACCTTTACTTTTATTTTACATAGTTTATCAAAGAGATTTTGTTTTCACAGGTTACATAATTGATGATACACACTACGTGCTTATCATGTTTATAGTTAACCGTTGGGATGAATTTAATATTGAAATATTTATTGTTTCTTTAGTAATTTCCAAATGTCTTATGATTTATTTACTTACCATTTTACTCATTTTCACCTTCTCTACCTTGCAAACTTTATATACTTCAAACTTTAAACTGTGACTCTGTAAACATCAGTTCCTTAAACATTAAATTAGATTCACTCTGCAATATGCTTCATATCCCAACATTTCTGATACAGTATTTATTTCTGCCTTACACTAATAAAACATATTATACAATGCCTACTCTAAAACGTGTATGCTGATTGGCCAGCCCAACCAGCGTGCCCGTTGTAAATCCCTCAATATACTAACGGAAAAAGGTCCGGTCGCCCGGACTTTTTCCGTTAGTATAAAACACTGTCTTGCTATGTTAAAAGAGTTTAACATAGCGACACAGATTTAAAAAAAGCAACGGAGATCTCCGTTGCTTTTTTTAAAGCTGTCTCGCTATGTTAAACTCCTTTAACATAGCGACACAGTAAAGCAACGGAGATCTTGTGATCTCCGTTGCTTTTAAATTCGCTATGTTAAATGAGTTTAACATAGCGAGACAGCTTTAAAATAAGCAACAGAGATCTCCGTTGCTTATTTTAAAGCTGTCTCGCTATGTTAAACCCATTTAACATAGCGAGAGTAAAAGCAACGGAGATCTTGCGTTCTCCGTTGCTTTTGCCCACACTCTGATGTACTGCGAGGCATGCGCAGTACATCAGAACTGCCGCGGAACACCAGACAGCTGCGGAAGAGCAGCAAAGAGGCATTATACAATGCCATTATTTAAGAAAAGTAATTATTTCTTTTCTTAAATAATGTCATTGTATAATAGCAATAACCTACTTCTGGGTGTGGGTAATGCTGGATTTACCCACGGTTGTCTTTGTTTGGTCCTCGGCTTTGCCTCGGGACCAAACCACACCAACCGTGGTTAAATCCAGCATTACCCACACCCAGGCGTGGGTTATTGCTATATTAATCACAACTCTTACCATCTTTGTCTTGATTTCTTAATTCAGTAACACCAACCGACTCAGTAGGAGTCTATACCCTAATGAAGTCCAAATGGTAAATATATGACAATTATATATGACTCTGAAACTCGCTTCACAGGACAGCAATAGTCTCTCTTCCCCCACTCTGAATTCAGAATGTATTACACACTTTCAGTGTGTCTTCAGTTGTGACACACAGCAATGCAGCACACTGTTAATTATAAGGATTCTCAGATATGCTGCTTACATTCAGGAATAAATGAAATCTTTAGACACAGTTTAATTTCTCAGGCAAAATACTCTGGAGAGTAAGTATTCCTGGCACCATTTCTCAATCTGAACATAAAATTACTTATTTACAATCACTTATTCTAACACATAGCATCTGGTATTCATAGAAACAAAGAAAAACTGACAGACAAGGCTATATTCCTCCACCTACGATAGTAATTATTTTCAGACTGTGCCAAAGTTATCAATTCCTTATCCTTATAGACATCAGAATGTACATTGCAGCTAGTGTTTTGCAAGGTCCTAAAACAGTTCCATGGAAAGACTGCCTGCCTCTAAATCTCTTTAATTTGTTTTATGTCACTGTTCCAGTACATACATACATACATACATACATACATACATACATACAAATATTTCAGGCATGGGCATTAATGCCCTTCTAGCTTACCAATATACAAAAACACTTGTTCCCATAATAAGTGTCCAGGCTGTTCTTCAAAATAACTAAACTAGCACTTGCTTTAATGTAATTTGATAGTCTGTTCCAAGCATCACCTACTCTGTCAGAGAACCAATTAGTACACTTCTCCTTCCTATAGAATCTTCTACATAGGTTATCTGATGATTCTCTAGTACATTCCCAGAGATAGTTGTCTCCAAATTCCCTATATTTCTGAATAAGATCTCCTCTTAGATATCTGTAAGAGACACTGTACAAGTTCAGATATTTTAGTCTTTCATAATAAGTTAAATTGACCTTGGTATATTTCCGCTGTACTCTTTCCAGTTTACTCATGCTTGTTTTCTTATAGTGTTTCCATATTGTTATTCCATACTTATGTTTGGGTCTAATGTAACTAACAAACAATGACGCCATCATTTCTGATTTCCTAGACTTCATAAAGATTTTTATACAACCTGTAGTTCTATAACTATCATTAACCAATGGGTTCATGTGATTAGAACAACTCCTAGCTGGATCTACCCATATACCCAGGTCCTCAAATGAGTCTATAGTTTCACCCACTGTGTGCTGTATTAAATATTCCCCTTTCAATTTATGTCTCCCAAATCTCATATGCTTAGGTTTCAGTATTTATCAGCATATAATTCCCCTGTGCCCAAATGGTCAATTTAGTCAAGTTATTTTGCAGAAATGCCTTATCTGTAACAGTTTACCAAATTTCAGGTTGTCTGCATATGGACTGTAAAATATCTCAGATAAAAAAGTTAGGTCTGAAAGATACAATCTAAACAAATGAGGGCCTAGGACTGAGCCTTGTGGGACACCCTGACTGTAACCAAGGATTTTTGCCTGTCCATTTCCTGTATGATACTTGCCATGTCCTATTTGTAAGTCATGCAGCTATCCACCTTATCAAGAGTACATCAATACCTAATTGTACTAACTTATTGATCAGTGTTATGTGTATGACCCTGTCAAATGCCGAAGTTAAATCTATATAAATTATATCACAGCACATTTTTTCATTCATATCTGTTATTATATTGTTATAGAACATAATGTTACAGGTGGTAATAGATCTGTTTTCAACATATTAATTGAGTTGTTTATAATCATATTTACTCCTATAATGTGAAATGTTTATTTGAAATGTGTACTATGTATTTGTATTTTTCTGTAGTATGTATTCATATTTTTTCTGGAGCTTTTCTCCCCAGGACTCCATTGAAAATGGGCTCCTTGCAGCCCGATGGACTATCCTGGAAAATAAACTGCAAATAAATAAAATAAATAAATAAATATGCATGCTAATATATGGTTTCTAGTCCCAGCCTATCCATTTCTGACAATAACTTATCCAATATTACCTTCTCCATTATTTTTCCACAACATGAAAGTAGACTTAAGGGTCTATATGACTGGGTTTGTCCTACTCCCCTTTCCCTTAAGGCAGGTTTAATAAGCACATGTCTCTAATCTTGAGGAATCGCCCCAGATTTATATGACCTAGTGAATAATTGGTATAATGGTACTGTAAATTCTTGCTGAAGTGTTCTCAGGTCATTGTTACTAATTCCGTCTCCTCCCTGTACTTTGTTTGGATCCAGTTTGCTCAGTTCTTTTTCAATATAATCTAATTTGATTCTGGTATCTGGGGTTACCCGGATGTCAATAGGACAACTTATCACCCCTTTTGTGGAGCCAAACTGTTTTGCATAAGATTTTGTAAATATATCTATAATCTGTTGCGTCTGAGAATAAATTTTAGAATCTGCATGCAGTTTATCAATTTGTATATATTTACTCCTTCCACATCTTATGTATCTATAACAAAGGTTTGCTATTATGCTCAATATCTTTATTTACATTTTCTTCAAATTTTTCTTGATCTTGTCTAACACTTTGCTTAATCTGTTTGTCCAGCTCGTTTATTTCAGTTTTCAAAGTTATAGTTTGACCACTCTTCCATTTCTTATATTTTTGACTCCCACCTTAATCAGGTATCTTGTTCTTATGGAAATATACCCCCCTGATGTTGCGTGCCTAGATCCTGATGTTAAACATTTTTTTGACTTTTTGCACTCAAACAATTTCTCTTTCAAAATTTTCCACATTCCATCTGCAGTTTTTCCATTGAACACCTCACTCCAGTTAGTTTTACAGAGTAACTGTTTTACTTCCATATAATCTGTAATTAACCTTCTGTGTATTGGCTTAGACTTCAGTTTGGCAGAATTATCTAGCAACAAATTAACCTTTATGACCCCATGATCACTGCACATCAACAGTGGTAAAACTTGACTTGAAGTTACAGCAATTTCTTTGGGAATACAAACAATGTCTAGTATGTTCCATCCCCTGGTAGTTTTTTTACAATCTGAAGCAATTCTTGTTCCTGAATATACACTGTGAATAATTTCCTTACTAACGTTGTTGAATCAATATTATTCCAGTCTGTTTCTGGTAAATTTAAGTCCCCAGCTAATATTATTCTTTCCTCCTGTGTTTCAGGCAAGAATTGTGTGAATTCCTTTTGGTCATCTGCACTTTACTTTGGTGGTCTATATACTCCACCAATTGTTATATGTCCCAGGGTTGTCTTTATTGTCACAGTTACACAGTCTATAGTATTAGTGTTATCAGTGAACATGTAATAATCACAAGTCTCATAGCTACCTTTAATCCCTATCATAACACCTCCACCTGATTTTTTGTTAGAATGTCTGTTACAGTAAAAACATTTATACCCTGTCAGAACTTGATTCCAGTCATTGTTATTTAACCAAGTTTCACAAACAATAGCAACATCAATCTTGTGGGAATGTAGCAAATTTTCCAATTAAAAAAACTTTATTATTAATGCACCGAATATCAACAACTATAAGAGATGCATCGAGTGTTGCTATCTGTGAACTGTTACATTTTCGACCTGGCAAAAATCATGCCTAGTGTTTGTCAAATATTGCAAAATATCTTCTTCAAAAATTCCCTTCCCTGATCTTGACAAATGTGCACCATCCTGTCTGAACACGTGTGCCCAAAACAAGGCTTGGATGCTCTACACATTTCCATCTTTTAGAACAGGACATTTTTTTTTATGTAGGTATTTGCCCAAAAACTCTTTTCATTCACAGTGACCTGACTATCCTTTCTATAGGTGATTTGTGAAAAATACGTCCTAACACCAGTACAAGCTATACTATCTAAGAGGGGTGTCAGTGCATCTACTAACAGTCAGAGAATCCTTGCGGGTGACATCATTTGTACCAACATGAATAAAAACAGATCCATACTTCCTTACAGCAAGGCATTCCAAGGCTTGTCTGACATCTTCTATTTTTGTAACTGGTAGGCATAACACTATTTGATGTTCATTATCATCCAATAGGAACAGGCAGATGTTCACAGACAAAAATTGTATTGCTGCAAGATGAATATGTGCAACCTCATTTTGCACCTTAGCTGTATTTATGATTGATGGTGTTGGTACGTATGGCAACTGGGATGCCAAACCACAAAATCTGTTCATAAACACTTTGGAAAAATAGTCCGTCATTATGATCTCATGCTAGTCACATCTGCAGTTTAAGTGTTATGAATCAGCTCAAAAGAATTTGCCAAGTGGACCCAGAATAATAGTGCATAATTACTACAGATATATATATATATATATATATATATATATATATATATATATATATATATATATATATATAGTTTACGTTTAAAATGTTGCAACACACTTGTGCAACTCTTTACTTACCCGACTTGAAATGTCGGAAACAGCAAAGCCAAATGCTCATAACAGTGAACCTGGTTGACAAAAGCAAGTGGACAAAGGAATGTCGACTTTGTGCGAAATACAAGACACTTCCAACTGTCTTTGATGACCGTTATATAGGGGGCAAGGCCCCCTGTGCTCCATCACACCCCCTGCTAATTATATATATACACACACACACACACACACACACACACACATATATATGTGTGTGTGTATATATATATATATATATATATATATATATATATATATATATATATAGATATACATATACTGGTGCAGCAGTTAACATTGCTACCTTACAGCAAGAGGTTCTCTGGTTTGATTCTCGGCTGGGTGACTTCTGTGAGGAGTTTGCATGTCCTCCTTGCGTTCACGTGGGTTTTCTCCAGCTATTCCAGTTTCATCCCACATTCCAAAGACATGCATCTGGAGCATTTCTCCCTGGGCCTCTGCTGAATATAGGCTGTGTCCTATTTGGATTTTCCCGCTCAACAAATGTTAAATAAATATATGGTTTCACTTCATAATCTTGAAAAGCAGAAATCTTGAATTTCAGCATTTCGAGACCATAAAGTCGAAACCGTACAAATCCGAAACCTTAAACCTGAACACACAGCATACACCACACCACACACAAAACAAAACACTCATACTGCAAAACAAATAAACACAAAACACCAAACATGCAAATACCTGCACTACACAAAAGCAGATAGGCAAGCCCCCCTGCACCCACGACATGGGGGACTGCACCCCCCCCACACACACACACACACACACACACAGACACACACACACACACACACACACACACACACACACACACACACACACACACACACACACACACACACACACACACACACACACACACACACAGCCTACTTATATATAAAAATTCTGAGATTGCAAAACAGTAACAGACAGAACACTCACACCCATACATTCCACAGTCCCTTGCACGAGTGCGTACACACACACACATCACATATACACAAATACCAACACATCCAACAATTACACACTCATACGTTAACCGACCTATCCTAACCCACACATACAATATAAAAACAATCTCCCAAAGCCCTTAAAAAGCAGTCACTTACCTTACACTCCACACAAATCCACACACCACATAAAACTACATCCAACGTAAACACTGCACATCATGTAACATAAAGCCATAACCGCGGATTCGAATATGCACTTTCCACATTTTAAAATTCGGCTTTATAGTCTCGAAATGTTGAAATTTGAGATTTCAGCATTCTGAGGTTATAAAGTGAAACTATATATATATATATATATATATATGTCAAGAAAGAGATAGATATCTATATCTATATATAGATCTACATATAGACTACATGACCTAGTACCAAGGAAATGTAGCTTTCCAGACTTAAGGGTAATACAAAGTTTCCATAAGGAAGAACAAATTAACAAAAAACTAAAACTACAGGAACTACTTCTCTAGATACAGTAATCTCTCAGTTAAACAGCAACCATGGGGATTGGTAGATGTCAGATAACTGTTGTTTCTGGTTGTTTGAGAGTTGCTATTAAAAATGGGCCTGACTAATACTGTACCCTTATACTATTTGTTTGGTTTGACTTGTTCTCAGGTTGAGGAGAGAGTGAATTTATTCCTATCTTCCTTTTTAAAACTCTAAAACTATGAAAATGTAAGGTACATTTCTGCATGGGAAAAAAGAAAGTGCAACACATGAAAATTGTACTGTATTTCTTCAGTTTTTATGCTGGTTGATTAAGAGTGCCAGTTGCTTGTGTTCCAGTTAACTTGAGAGTTTACTGTGTTGGCATATGAATTACTAAAATGGGCCATTGTCATAATTTCTTATTTAAGATCCGTGTTGAAGATCACTTTGCATTCTTGTTGAAAATAAGAAAAAAGGATTCAAACTGGAATTGCTTGTTTAAATCATGGTTTCAAGTTAAAACAAGAGATGAGCACTTTCATCCTTGTCAGAGATTCATGAGATCTAAGTTATACATAGTAGTAGTAACAAGTAATATATACTTTTCTATATTCTATATTCTATATAAATAGCCATATAAATTACAACAAAGGGTTTACTCCAAGAGCGCTTAGATTGATATATATCTATATATATATATATATATATATATATATATATATATATATATATATATATATATATATATATATATATATATATATATATATATATATATATATATATATATATATATATATATATATATATATAAATATATATATAAAACATTTATATTTATTTTTTTATTTTATATATATATATATATATATATATATATATATATATATATATATATATATATATATATATATATATATCATCCTCATATAGATCTTTATTTTTAAAGTAGACATTATGAATGTTGTGTATTTGCAGTGTGAAGAAGACTGACATTAAAATTGAAAAGCAAGAAACCAACCAAAATAAATAAATTAAAACCTCCAAGAGTCATTCTTTGTGTGGGAGTGCCATCTTCTACTCCCCCCCTTAACTCACATATTCTTGCAGATCATCAGCAAAAAACACATACTTCCTTGGCAGTATTGTGAACCCCCTGGTAATGACAATGTCAGCAGGCTTATAATCCTGACTCATTTCATGGTTTTGCAAGGGGACCTCATCATACAGTTCTATGACTTTTTTCGTCTAGCGTTTTCCAAGCTGTCTCTCACATAACTGACACAAGCATGTAACTTCATGGTTTCACAGTTATAGCCAGATATGTTTTCTTTTTTTTATTTATTCCAGTTGTAAGTATGACCCAGATAACGAGGCACATTTTGCAGTCTTGGCCAAGTTACAGAGTTAAAAAATAGTTACAAGCAAAACCTACAAGGTTTATCATTCAGCATTACAGTAAACACCAGTGTGTACATTGATATTAACATTTTATATCAGAGTTTGAAATGAAAGTAGATGGAAACCACACAGCTAATAATGGCGGCATAAAAATAGAAGAAACCTCTTATAGTGAAGATAATAGGCAAAGTATAACTGCACTGAAGACAAGAATGCTAAGATGAAGGAGAAGATTGAAAAATCCATTGTCCATCTGGATTTCTACTGATCCAATGCACTCTAGAGACTTAACTGTCTTCCTAGGACTGGGTCTGCAGTGTGCCAGCCCTGGAGAGATTAGAGTCTTCCCTGTGACAGCCAATTGAGTCTGGTTCCAGCGAAGGATTGTTCAGCTTCTCAAGTGGCATTAGTTGAAATTTGTCTGGTAGGGTAGAGCCTTACAGACATTTTATTCAACAAATATGAAAAAATCTAGTGCCTTCCTTGCTTCAACTTAGTTCTACTGCTGTGGCAGCTTTTACTGCTGTCTTATCACAAACAGTAAAATTATTGTATCTTTTCTAACTTGTTGACTGCACTTCACCAAGTTACATTGCTGAAATTAGCACTTTTGTTCTGCTGTTTTGTGGTAAATAGCCCTAGTAATTGTATTCAGCACTCAGCATCTCTGACTCTAAAATGTAGGTGTATCATATTAGCAGTTCTGTGTTAGGACTTAGAATTCATTCTGTGGTATGAAGTAAAGGTGCAGGGTTCCACCCTGAGCAACTGTGTGTTCTACAGTTTTGAAAGTGAGCTGTATTGAGTACAAGGAGTTGGAGCTCTGCAAAGCATTTGTGTGAAATTATCATTTGTTTCTACAATATAACTGAATAATCCAAATCCAAACCACAGGAAATGGACTGCAAAAATACTCCCTTAAAATATTAATGTTTATTTAATCCACATTAAGTGTTTTCTTCCCACAAAGGGACTTCATGCGAATGAAAAAAACAGAGCAAATACATGGGCACATTATATACTGTTGCAAACCTGCCTACTTAATTGAACAAGTTAAATTAATTAAGGATGAACCATTAACATTTAAATGCATAGTGCTGAATACATTGATTACCTCAAAGACAAACACTGACTAAAAAACAATAAAGACTTATAAAACCAATGAAACTAGTTCACAAATTGAATAGTTTCAATCCAACCAAGATTGAAGCCATCAAAATTAAACCTAAAACTAAAAGCACTGATTGAAACAGAACAAGCACATGTACTAAAAATTAGTGTAAATGAAAAATTAAAATTTAAAATGCATAAGACCAAGGCCACACAGTGCCATAAAACTCGGCAACGGTGGAAATCCGTAATCAATACTGTCATGGCATAATAAAAATAAAATTAAAAGTACAATAAAAAATTACATATAAAATGAAGCTTTGAGCTGCAAGATGCTGCTAACAGACACTTTGTCATTAAGACCATGCCCATTGGTAGAATTAAGTTTGAGTTGCCACCTGCATTCTCTGAACTCCAAGAGATCCTCACAGGGCACCCCCCACGGCCATTGCTGTCAACATAGTCAATAACATAAAGTTAGAAACTGTGGGATTTATTCAACTTAATATGTCTAAAAAGAGCATTCTGTGTATCCCTCTTGTCAACATCATACATACGCTGGTAAATTTTAGTTATAAGGGGGTTCACAGTTTCCTCGATATAGCAAATGGGGCAGATCTGGCATTGTGCCATGTAAACAACCCCAAAGCTCGAACAGTAAAATCTCTGTTCAGGAAGACATCACCATAGCCTGCAATATTAAAAATAAAGCCTCCTTAATAAAACCACATTGATAATAATGCCTACATTTCATCATGCAACAATTAAAAGTAGTACACATTGTATTTTCTATAAGAAATTTAAATGATATCTCTTTTTTGTAAACAGTGCTAGGAGAGGGACCCACGACCTAAAACTGTTCACCAGCCATGGAAAAAATGTTTCAGTTTTTAGTAATCACAGACTTAATGTCCAAAAAGTCCAAATTAAATGTGAGAACCAGGACCCTTCCATAGTTACCTGTGGTCCTTACTTGGGTATTACTACCGGTGCAAGAAGCCCTTTTCCCTATCAAGGGAAAAAAATAGACTGGTCCCGTTTGAGTGTAACCTCTCCCATAATAACATTAAGAAGTTTGGGGGGTAGCATTCACATTTCTCCAGCATATTCAGGATGTCTCCATCTATCTGGAACTTTAAACCTGTGTGCCTTTTATGAAGAGCAAGTTGTTTGGTTAGTGCATTATTTTTACATGCAGAGCGGATTTCAGAAAGACGACATGAAATCCTATGCTTAAGTTTATTTACAGTCTTGCCCACATAAAATACATCACATTCATTGCACTGTGACCTGTAAATTACTTTTGCAGTGTTACAGTCACCCCCTGCACTGGTCTTAATGATTTTCTTTAAATAAGGACAATAAAAACTGTCACCTTGCTGTATAAATATACAAAATGTATAATTCGCTTCACATCCTTTAGTGTTTCTCATAGATAGTCTAAGTATAAATTCAAAAAACTTCTAATGTTCCTGGCCTTCCTGTAAATGAAGGACGGGGCTTCACCTAAGATGTTAATAAAAAAAGAGTTGCCTGTGACAATGGCCCAGTTTTCTATAATAACATTTTTGATACTGTAATAATCCAAAGTGTATGTCAGTATGCACCTATTTTTGCCTTTGTTATTCTCTGTGGAATTTCTTCACATTCTCCTACTGGGGAGGTTGAGTGAAAATGCTTCATTCCTTTTCAGTTCTGTAATGGGTTCCAGGATGTATTTTAACATCTGACTTTCATAGTCTCTCACTAGGAAATCATTCTCTAAGTTGTTCAGATTTCTCAAAAACTGGTTATATCTCTGTGGTAATTCTTGCTAATCTATAGCCCTGGGACTTCACCAAATTAAACTTGGATTTTGCAGGATGCAGACTTTTACTGCGGAGTAATAAGTTAACCCTCATCAGTTTTCTGAGTAGATCAGTGGTGATTCTATTATTGTTGGTACCCTTGGAAATCTGCATATCTAAGAAAGTGGTTGAAGTATAGCTATGGGAAGAGGTAAACTTCAGGAGGGGGCTGTTTGATTGAGGTAAGTGATAATATCTCCAAGCTGCAAGGTGTCACCTTACCACACAGTAAATATATCATCAATATAGTGTAAATAGCATATAATATGATGCATGATGTATGTGTTGTTTAACTCAAAGTCCTCCTCTCACTTGCCCATGGCTATGTTAGCTATGCTGGCAACCATGGCATCCCCTATTGCTATACCAGTTTTTTGTTTGTAGTGTTTGCCATTAAAGGTAAATTACAAGATTAATAAGCTTGCTTAAGTTTTACAGTTGTGCCTGTGTACTTTTATTATGTTTCTTAAAAGACTCCATAACTGTTGTAATACAGTAATTGTGAGGCAGCGCTGTGTACAAGGATTCCACGTCGATAGTTAATAAAATACTGTCAGCTTCCACTGAAATGTTTTTATTTTCCACAAAAAATCCATTGAATCTCTTATGTATGACTTATTCTTTTCTGCTACTGGTTTAAGCAAGTAATCAAGGTAAATGGCTATGGCTTCAGTAAAGGAACCTCCACTTGCTACCACCAGTATATAAGGTGGGTCTTCCCTGTTCTTGTGTGACTTTGGTATTCAAAACAAGTAAGGTAAATGTGGGCACGGGCTCCAGAAATAATTATAAAGATTTTCAGTAATAAGTTTTTCTTCCCATAATGTGGTGAGATTCGTTTTCCATAAATCATATGCTCTTTTCATGTCATCCATGGTAAATAACTCATACAATCTGTAATCCTCCAGCGTGCTCTCTATCTTTTGGTTGTAGCTAGGGGTACTACTGGTATCAGTCACAAGTGTACCTCCTCCCTTGTCTGCCTTCATTAAGTGCCTATTGTCTAGCTCGATCAATGCTTTTCTTTCTCCCTGTGTTAAGACATACAGTTTTTTTCTTAGGTGTTTTTTTTAAGTAGTTTCCTGATAACCATCTCACATTTCACTTTGAAAACAGCTAGTGTTTGATGTAGTGGTGGACAATAGCTGCTAGACCTTTTTATAGTTTCAATAGGCTTATTTTCAATGTCAGTAATTTTGCCATGAAACTGTACCTTTAAGTTGAGCTTCCTCACAAACATTTTAACGTCTGTCAGTCCTTTGGACAACACACTTTTTTCATCTTCAGTCAGTGTCTTAACAGAGTTGTTCCAGATAAGTGGAGCACCTATTTATTGCAGCTGTGGCTGGTTCCCCCATCTGAGCCTGGTGCCTGGGTTGTAGTTAGGGTCCCAGTCTGGATCTCCCAGGTATTGTATTTCCCTCAGCCCTGTTCACTGTTTGGTTCTCCTGTCTCCCTCGGGGTTCGTGGATAGAGTCTGAGACTTCTGGAATTCCTCTTGTGCTTTCTAGAATCTCGGTGGTTGTAGTAATATTCCTCACTGTGGCTGTGGTAGGGGGGAGTCTAGTAAGATGGACAAGATCTGGGGCTTTGGTGGTGGTCGTGGTTCTTGTTCCTTGTACTGGTGCTGGCTTTGGTATTGGTGTGATGGTTGGTGTCTGTGCTGTCGCTATTGGTCTTCCCAAAGAAATTGATCTCTGTGAAGGTGCTGCTGCTCCTGGTAGCTGGATTGCTGTGGTCCTGGTTTCCTTGATAGTCCTGTAATTCATCCTGTAGAACTCTCTGTCAGTTTTGGTGCCTCTGTGGCTTGTGTTCCTGTCCTGATCCACTGTGATATCAAAGGCTTCTGCGGAGTGCTGATAGCCAGAGGGGATTGGGATGGTGGGGAATGAGATGGTGGTGGGCCAACCTCCTGGTGGTCCTGTATTGTGCCCCTGTCTGGTTTTGTGCAAGGATCTCCCCTGCAAAAGTCCCATTGAGGTCTGCTGGCCTGGTTATACTTTCCCCTATATCCCCTGTTATAACTAAAACTTTGTTTGTTGTTGGTTCTCTTGTTGTTGTTATTATTGCTATTATTATTATTATTATTATTATTATTATTATTATTATTATTATTATTATTATACCTCCTAGTAAGTCTCCCAGGATCATCTTTGCCCATTTGATCTCATTTCATTTTATTAATCTTTCTTCCTTTAATGGACTGCTCATATCCTTTCACCCTTTCTTCTAAGCAGCTCAAATTTAGCATCTAGGTCGTCATGATTCTCATTTTCCAATGTTGTTTTTAAAAATGTGATAGCCTTTGTAACTTCCTGCACACTAAGGTCATTCTTTAATACCAGACGAATAAGTTTGTAGCTGGCATCCTCTAAAATATATTCTCATTCCTTAGAAAGTGAATCATCCATACTTTTCCACATTGGTCTTTTGTTCAATCTAAGTCCCTTGGGTAATCTCTTCTTATGTATGCTTTTTTGTAAATAAATGTGTTCCCAGTAGAGACCCTGCATGCCTTTCAGTTGCTTTTCTACTTTAGAAAAAGTCTCTGAATTCATATTTTCTGGGCCCATTCTTCCCTGTCCATTTTCTGTATCCATTTCTATCTGATCTGCTTCTGTATCATTCCAGATAGGTACAGTTAGTAAATCTCTTTGTCATTATCCATGTTTTAAAATGCTGGAATTCCACACCAAATCAGGGATCCTTTGACAGAAGAAAAACTTTGGTCTCAGAAACCAAAGTGCCAGCCGAAAAACAAGTACTCTCCGTGGTATCCCCGACGTTTCAAACAACCCACTAAACAAGTACAGTGGGTCCAAAAATAAAACAGTGTAAGAAATGTCTCTGTGTGGAAGATTTTCAGTCTATATATATCTAGTTAATCAGTGTATATTAATCAGATCAGATAACTGTAGCAGAAGTAGTGAACTTAAACTCATCCTAAGTCAAAAAAATAATAAAAAATATAATTTAAAATATTATACAGAATTAATAAGTATTCAAAACTAATCCAAGCAGGGTAGACAGTCTGTTTGCAGTTGAAAATCCTTTATTAAGTACACAGACAAGTGATCCAAGTAAAACAAAAATAACAGAATAATAGTTTCCTCACAAGCTTTCTAACTATATATATATATATATATATATATATATATATATATATATATATATATATACACTTTTTATCAGGCAAGGGAGTGGTTTATTGTGCTGTAAAACACAGTGTATCAGTATACATGTTAACAAATTTGCATCCCTTCCTCCATCAGTGTGACATTCGAGCTGGTCCTGCCCTACTTAGTAGCTGTTATAATAATATAACCCTTATGCACTTTAAATAAACTTAATGATGTGGTACCTCTTATTTAACCAGATTATTAAGTCTGTGATTTTGTCCAAGACAGTATACTACATGGCTGGAAATATATAAACCTTAGACCTTTTGAAAATCTAAAAAAAATATTAATATTTATATACATTTTGCATGCAAAAAAAAATACCCATTGTGCAAATCATATTCTATTTTCATAACCTATTGTTAACAAAGATCACTTTTGTCCTTCTAGACTTCTTTGGGTCTGTGTACAAGAGCCCTAAAACTATCTACAAAAAATATTACTGTATAATTAGCTAGTATTGTTATCACACATTGGTTTGAATAAAGAGAAAATGGAGTAAGGAAAAGAAAAAAATGTATAATGATAGAAATGAAATCTATACTTCAATTAAAAACGATTTAACATGTTATTTAAAACCAACTGCAAGAATAAAATAAAATTAGTCATGTAAGCAATGTGCTAAGCCGTGGTGGTGCAGCGGTAGCGTTGTTGCCTCACAGCAAGAGTTTCTCCCGTTCGATTCTCGGTGGGAGCGCCTTCTGTGTGGAGTCTGCATGTCCTCCCAAAGGTTGAGTGGCATTCAAAAGACATGTGTAGAATGGGTGTGCCTTCGCCGAAGGTTGGGCATCGAGCTGGCACCTCAGAACCCGTAAAAAATTTACTGCCAATCATTAGTGGACTGGAGTTCTGCTGTGGTAATCCCTAACCGGGAAAAGCCAAAAGAAGTCATGTAAACAATGTGGCAATTTTCTAAGTTCCAGTAGACTTTTAAGTGAACAGAACTAGTTTAGTCCATACTTCTTAAAAGAGTTCAGCTTTAATTGCCAAATGAGTTCACATTTCTCCAGCATATTCAGGATGTCTCCTTCAAGATCACCCATGTCTATGCAATACAGTATCTGGAGCTTAAAACCTGTGTGTGTCTTTTATGAAGAGCAAGGTGTTTGGCTAGTGCAGTATTTTTACATCCAGAGTGGATTTCTGCCAGATGACATGAAATCCTATGCTTAAGTTTATTTACAGTCTTGCCCAGATAAAATGCATCACATTCATTGCACTGTGCCCTGTGAATTACTTTTGTAGTGTTACAGTCACCCCCTGCACTAGTCTTAATGATTTTCTTTAAACAAGGGCAATAAAAACTGTCACCTTGCTGTATAAATATACAAAATGTACAATTAGCTTCACATCTTTTAGTGTTTCCCTCATATAGTCTAGGTTTAAATTCAACAAAACTTCTAATGTTCCTGGCCTTCCTATAAACAAATGATGGGGCTTCACCTAAGATGTTAATCAGAAAAGGATTTTCTGTGACAATGGCCCAGTTTTCTTTAATAACATTTTTGATACTGTGATAATCCAAAGTGTATGTCAGGATGCAACTATTTTTGCATTTGTTATTCTCTGTGCAATTTCTTAACATTCTCCTACTGGGGTGGTTGAGTGAAGGTGCTTCAGTCCTTTTCATTTCTGTAATGGGTTCCAGGATGCTTTTTAACATCTGACTTTCATAGCGCCTGACTAGAAAATCATTCTCTAAGTTGTTCAGGTTTCTCAAAACTGTTTCCATCTCTGTGGTAATTCTAGTTAATCTGTAGCCCTGGGAGTTGACGGGGGAAGGATGTGAATTTAACATGTATACCAATACATTGTGTTTTACAGCACAATAAACCACTCCCTTGCCAGATAAAAAGTATATATATAGTTAGAAAGCTTGTGAGGAAACTATTATTCTGTTATTTTTTTTACTTGGATTGCTTGTCTGTGTATTTAATAAAGGATTTTCGATTGGAAGTAGACTGTCTACCCTGCTTGGATTAGTTTTGAATACTTATTAATTCTGTGTAATATTTCAAATTATATTTTTATTATTTTTTTACTTAGGATGTGTTTAAGTTCACTACTTCTGCTACAGTCATCTTTTCTGATTAATATACAGTGATTAACTAGATATATATGGATTGAAAATCTTCCACACAGAGAACTTTTTGCACTGTTTTGTTTTTGGACCCACTATATTTGTTTAGTGGGTTGTTTGAGACTTAGAACTGAATAGATGCATACAACAACTAGTTTGTGTTTTACTGAGTGTGGTGAGGCCATTGCCCATTTGAAGTTTGCTTTTAATGTCAAGCAAATATAGCATTCCAAATATTACCTGACATAAAAATACATGGACTCATCAGAAAATACTACCTCTCAGAAAGCACTTTTGTATGTCACCTAAAGCAACCTATTTTCTTTTTCAGAAATATCTTAATCTAGTGGACTGCCTCAAAGGGTGCACACATCAGGCAAAATTGGGAGGG
>NC_056740.1:501022329-501027329 GCF_019279795.1 Protopterus annectens | reverse complement strand
CCATCTTCATAAACAGCCAAGATGGCCTACACCACCCGTTGTCAAAGCTATGTCTCAGCAAGTCCAAAGGCACTCAGAAAAAAGAAACACCTAACACCACACATACTGTACCTCCCAGTGGAGCCCAAAACACTAACCCCATGAGGCAAGCAAACACATTTCCTAAGACTCTCGTCACAAGATATACTGATGCCCCTCTAACCAAGCTGAACAAGGAGAATATAACCATTGCTTTTCTGGAGCCAGTATATGCCAGATCATGCGCACACTCAAGTCATTACTCCATAGGTACAAGTATAATTCCATCATAGTCCATGTAAATGTAAATGACCTGAGATGTACCTCTGTGGACTATATGAAGAGAGAGAAATTATGGAGCTTTCAGATTATGTGTCTCAGGCTAGTATGAGCCCAGCACTGAGCAGCATATTACCTTCACTGAGGTTAATGCCACTATATGTGCAAAAATGATTGATTTCAACAACTGTCTGTCTTTCTGATGTCATACTAAGTGTGTCCAATATTTGTCAGTTTAGGAGGAAATGATTAACAGACCATGTTGCTTTGCCAAGATGGTCTGCATCTTTCCCCTCTAGGCTTTTGAATACTGGCTAAAACTTTATCTATCCTCATAGTGCCATTTTTAGGCAATGCCAAATTGACAAACCTACTAGCAAAGCAAAATCAACTCAAATAAACCTCAAGGTGTTACTGCTCAATGCCAAGAGTCTAAATAAAAAACTATACTCCCTCCAAGTCCTCCTCACACTCAGGAATACAGTAATTTGTGCAGATACTAAGACATGGTTTAAACCGGTGCAGAGAACCCCAGCAGTGCAAGGTTTCAGTGCATTTTTAAACCAGTAGCTACAGACAAGGGCTAAAAGAGGAGGAGTCTCAATATACACCAATAGCAAGCAAACCTCTAGGGTGGTCAAACAGGATGATGAGCTGAGACTTCCTCCACAGGAAGATCATCATAGGCAAAATCAGTACCATATCCTAGCCAACTATAGGTCATCCTCCATGTCCTCAGAAGCTCACAATGCATCCGTGGACCGACTGGAGACACTTACCATCCAACCTAAAACCCTTTTCATAAGAGACTTTAACTACCACTCTTAGACTTGAAATTCTACAAAGCCTCAAATCTACAGGCACAGAGATTTCTGTACTTTGTAAATACAGCACACTTGACCAAATAGTGAATATGCCCAATATAGGCTCCAACATACTGGACCTCATACATTCAAATATGGGAGAACACTGCAACACCCCCCCCCCCCCAATGTCTTGTCCTCCCTGGTAAGGTCTAACCATAAAGCTGTCTCCTTTCTTAAATCAAATCAACTCTACAATCCCATTAAAACCAGTAACAATTTGGAAAGATTCCAAGGCAAATTACCTTTTATTAAGTGATGATTTGTCAATATTATTATCTTATATAGAATAAAATCTTTTTTAACCTCAACAGCCAGGGCCAAGATCGCTCACTCCCATCTAATCTCAACCCTTCTGTATGCTTCACCTATATTTACCAACCTTAATTAAACTAACCTTAACAAATTAGTAACTTTCTATAATAACATTGCCGGATTCGCTACTGGCAATCCCTTCAGAACCCACCACTGTTCTAATCTTAGGCAACTGGACTGGCTGGAATTCCAAAACCATCTAATAATCCCACAACTCATAATTGCCCACAAGATATTTTACCAACCCAATAATACCCCTATACTCTCAAAACTCTTAATCCCATATAATAATCAGAACTCCCTACGTTCTTCTAGCAAACTCCTTGCTAGCTTAACAAAGTCTAATAATACAGCTGGTGACTCTTTGTTTACCAACACAGCAGGAAAATACTGGAACCTGTTACCCAATGAACTAACTCTAATTACATCCTCGCCACTCTTTAAACAAAAACTTAAAAAACACTTCCAAATGCACTGGCTATACCCTTGTAGTAACCCTGACTAACCACTCTCTTCACCCCTGTTTCTACCTCTTCTAACCAAACTTCCAAACATTTAAATGCTTAGTCTTGTAAATAAGACTGACACTATTTAAACTCTAATCAACTTATCGTTTAAATCCTTCTACCTGATGTGAACTATTGTACGTAACTCTTACTGTATTATATTTGTTTTAGCTTTCTTAAGCAATAATCTGTTTACTGTTACTTTTCTTGTGTTTTTATATCTAGAATGTAATAACTACCTGTTTTATTTTGTTTATTAATCCTTTATTTACCATGTAACAATATTTTTATACTTTTGTATATCTGCGTGGAACTTTTTCCCAGGGCCTCTACTGAAAATGGAAATATATCCAGCTAGACTAGCCCAGTCAACAAATGTAAAATAAAATAAAAAATAAATATTCAGTGCCTCTCCAAACATAGAGAACACAGCAGCCTATGCTGACTTATTCTCAGAAATTCTGTACAGCCATAACATTGGATTCAGAAAGGCTCCTGTACCTGCCAGAAGAAATCCCAGGACTAGCCACAGAAACAAACTGCCCTAGTGGCATCCCAAATTAAAAGGGATATACTACAAAAGGAAAAAACATATGATACAAGTCAGGAAGGTCAATTCCCATAAAAATAAAAACTATCTCATCAAAGTAAATAAGCAACTAAGAGAGATAATTAGGTCAAGCAAAGCCAACTTTGAGATTAAGTAGATAGGCTCCTGGGTGAAAGGTTACCATAATACCTTCTCCAGCTATATCAGAAACCTTAAGGACAGCACACAGTAATGTGCTGAACTGATAGTTTAAGATGCCACATTCACAGAGCCTGGTGATATAGCAAACCTATTAGCAGACAAACACATTTCTTACACCCTTAAAAGCTGATTCACTAGTCAGGGATCTAGGAATTCATGTATGTAGAATCTTAGCCTTTGACCAACATGTGTCCAAGGTAGTAAGAAAATCATTCTGTGTTGCTCAGTTTATAAGCAAGGGCATGGCATTTAGGTCCAGACAGTTCATCATATCACTGTACTCAGCCCTCATCAGACTTGTCTTAGAGTATAATGCCCCATTCGGTATGTGCATGACCAACACATGCAGCAACTGGGATGTCCACCAAGGTAGATTACAAAAAGAATACAAGGAGTAAACACAATGCCCTGTGCAGATCGCCTCAAAGTCCTGCCTCTTTACTCAGTATCACATAGACTTCTGATAGTTTGATGAAGATTTTGCACAGCTGCAAAACAAACAGCACCAGAACTACTAGATTAGAATATCTAAATTTTGCTTGTGAAATAAATAGTACATGCTGGAGAGACAGATATGTTTCTCAGAGAATTTCCCGTTCCCTGGAATGGGCTCTCCATCCATGTGAAGCAGAGTTCCTGCCTATCCCTATTTAAGCACAAATTGCACCAATGGATAGGAAATCAGAAATTCATCCATGGTCTGGCTCTTATGTCTCTGATGGACATTAGCAGTCAGCAAATCACCCCTATATAAATCAAATTGGTGGGTCACAGTTAGGTTGCACCCCTAGGCTTATAAGACCCCTAGTGGTCATTAGCCTTGTGTACACCTATGAACCTATGAACCATGGTATATATGCAAACAGCCCCTTAAGGACATCAAGTGTTTCAGCTACATGGCCTCAGAATGCCGAAGCCTTTTCCTTTTAATGCTTTGATGGATACATTCAGACCAATAAAGCCAAGCTCCATTAGCTGGGGACATGCATATTTCAACCTTCTTATTGATCTGACCTGCACAGCATAAGTGTATTGTTTAGCTATACTTTTCAGAAGAACATCTTTTTTACTTACATTGTGGTTTCAGTATTATAGCATCATCATCATCATCATCAACTGCTTTTTTCCCATTTTCTACATGAGGTAGGGGGTGTTGTGTCAGCTATCGCCATCTCTCTCGATTTATTGCCACTCATTGATCTTCTTTAACAAGCAAGCTTGACTGTCACAGGTCTTCCCACACATAATCCAGCCATCTCTTTGCTGGTCATCCTTGTTTCCTCTTGCTGTCTTTTTGCCTGTCTCAAATCTTCTTCACCAATTTGTCCTTGCTTTCCTACACATGTGCCCAAACCACTGTAATCTGTTCTCCTTGACCTAGCAACTGAAGTTATTTGGGGCTTCTGTTCTGATGTCCTCCTTTCTTCTTCTATCCCAAAGAGTACATCCTACCACCAATTTCATGCACTGCAACTGTACCTCCTTCAGCTTCCTCACCTGCTCTGCCTTTACCTCTCAAGTTTCTTTAAAACTCAGTAGTACTGGCTGCACCACTGTTTTGTACACCTTTCTTTCCAGCTTCTTTGGCATTCTTCTGTTAAACACTACCCCTGACACTCTGTGCCATTTGGTGACAGTCCCTTTAATTCTAACTTTGACCTCCTCATTCAGATTTCCTTTTTACTCAACCACCCTCCTTGGTACTTAAAGCTGTTAACTCATTCCACAATTTCCTATTCTATCTTAATTTTCAACTTCCTCTAACTTCCCCCATTTGCCGCTAATACAGTTGTCTTCTCTGTACTCAGTTTCATCCCATGTACCTTCAGTTTTGCATTTCATTCCCCTATCCTTTGCTGAAGTTCAGAGTCTGCCTGTAATGCCACATCTTCTGCATACAACATCTTTGTTGATCTGTCCCCTCCAACATGTTTGCTAATGTAGTCCATTACCAGTATGAACACCAGTGAGCTCAGAGCTGAACTCTGGTGCATACCCACTCTCATTAGGAACCCCTCTGTGAGTCCAAACAGTGTTTGTTCTTGCATTATTGGATCTTTATACATAGCCTGCGCTAATTCTACCAATGTTTTTGAGATTTTGAACCATCACAGAACTGCCCGAATCATCATTCCTGGGATCTTGTCATATGTTTTCACTAAGTCTAGGAATTCTCAGTTGGACTCTTTCCTTATCTCTAGCTTCTTCTCACCTGTGCGTCTCACTGCAAACATTGGGTTGGCTGGCTGCATTCTAATCTGAATCTGA
>NC_056740.1:501007329-501017329 GCF_019279795.1 Protopterus annectens | reverse complement strand
ATAAATCTAGAATAATGTGCCTCTGTCTAGTAGTGACACAATGAAGGTCCCCTTATATAATAGAATTAGTTTACTGTTCCCCTGTCTAGTAGTGACCCAGATGTGACCCCTGGGGTAAATTTTCGATCTCCCATCCACTCATCAAGATTTCTCTTGAAGAGAGTCAGTGAGGGGCTCTGCCTAATACGAACTGGGATCCTGTTCCAAAGCATGGGAAGCCTTTGGGTTATGAATCTATCCCTCCAGCATGTCCTATTCATACTTGTGCCGAGGTTTAAGTCTTTAGCTCTTGTGGTCCTGATGGATTTGGATTTTTTGAGGTGGAGCATGTCCATTAAATCCTGATTGGACATGGCCTTGTACGTCAGGCAGAGATCACCCCTAAGCAGGCGGTATGCCACTGAATAGAGCTAAAGTTTCTTTAGTCTGGCAGAATAAGACATATGTTGGAGACCCTTGATCCTTTTGGTAAGGTACTTCTGTGGTCTCTCCAGCTGTTGCAAGTGCCGGGTGAGGTGCATACCAAATGGGGCATTGTACTCAATCATGGGTCTGATGAGGGAGGAATACAGGGGTACAATGACATCCTTGGATCTGGATGTGAATCCCTTCATGATGAGGTGTGCAAGGTAGAATGTTTTTCTAACCACTTTGGCAACGTGGGTGTCAAATGAGAGGTCGCTGTCTACTTGGGTCCCTAGGTCTCTGATTACTTTTTCTGTACTCAGTGGGTTGCTGTCTATGTGATAATTTGTGGGTACTTTGTATTTCCAAAAGGGATGACTATACATTTTTTGGCATTTAGTTTAAGGCCGTGACTACGGCACCAGTTGTCCATTTCAGTGAGGCCTTTTTGTAGGATGTGTGTGTCAGCTGGTGTATCGACTATGGCGCCTAGTTTACAGTCATCTGCGAACTTTGTCAGCCACAGCCCTCCCATGTTTGCTTTAACATCTGAGAAATAAATGCCGAACAAGAGGGGTCCCAGGACAGATCCCTGTGGGACACCACTTGTGACTGGCTTTGAGTCTGACATTGCTCCAGTGATTTTAACTTTATGGGTTCTGTCCTTTAGCCAGTTTACAACCCATCTAGTGACATAGGGGTTTACTTTTAAGCTGTTTAGCTTATCTATGATGCCTGAGTGGGGTATTGTGTCAAAGGCCTTAGCCAAGTCCAGGTATGCTGTATGGACTGCTTTGCCCTCATCAATGGCTCTAGTGACTGTTTCAAAAAAGTCAACCAGGTTTAAAAGGCAGGATCTGCCCTTCACAAAGCTGAACTGGGTGGGGTCAAGTGTCTGTAGGTCCCCTATGTCTCTGTTTATGAGTTCCATAATGATTCTTTCCATAGCTTTGCAGACCAGGCTAGTTAAGCTTATGGGGCGGTAGTTTCCAGGGTCTGTAGATGCACCCCCCTTGTTTAGTGGGACCACTGTTGCTGTACGCCAGTGTACAGGTACATAACCCAAAGTAAGGCTAAGGTTAAATAGCATTTTTATGTGTGGGTTTAGCTCCTCATGGAGTTCACGTAACACGCACCCCGGGATACCGTCAGGTCCCATTTATGCTGTGTTTTTTGCTTTGTTTAGGGCAGTTCTCACTTGGACATCTGAGATGACAGGGAGATTACATTCAGCTGGGATAAGTATTTCTTCTTTTTGGGGTGAAGGAGGCGAGAAGTTTGCACTGAACCTGTCAGCCAGAATGTTAGCAATATTTGTGGGTTCAGTGTATTTTTTGTTGTTGTGAACCAACTCTGAGCATATCTGAGGGTTTCCACCCATGTTTCTAACATAGCTGAAGAAGGCTTTGTGGTTATCTTTAGTGTCCTTAGCGATTTTTCTCTCAAAGTTTGCCTTGGATGTTTTTATGAGAGAACATAGTTTTCTGCTAATGTTGATCAGAGATGTCTTCCCTTCATGGGATTTCACTCTGACGTGCAGTAGCTTCCTTCTTTTGTTATACAATTTGTTTATGGCTGAGGTCCACCAGACAGGACGCTTACATTTGGTGGAGAGGGACTTGGATTTGTTTGGGATTGCATGATCCATGCATTCTTGGATATGTCCATAGAAAGCATTTGTGAAGGATTCGGCATTGCGGGATGTGGTATCCACTGGCACAGTGGGCTTAAAGGATACCATCTCCTTCTTAAGAAGAGTGAAGTCTGCTTTTGAGAAGTTTTTGACTGTGGTCTTTTGTGCTGGGGTGGAGGTGGGATATGTATATCCAGGGTGATTAGTTTGTGGTCAGATCTCACTAGTGAGGGGTATACTTCGGTGTGGAGCATTTTGTCCCCATGTTTGTGATGATCAGGTCTAGTATATTATCTCCCCTAGTGGGAGAGGTGACTAGTTGTTCCAGTGCATTTGAATTTATGAATTCCAGGAACCTTTGGGCTAGGGTATTAGGGCTAGAATAATGTACCCAATCTATGTTTGGGTAGTTGAAGTCTCCCAGTATGATGGTATTTTGTGATACATTCATATCCTCCAATGTCTTCAGGAAGGCTGAGTGGGGTTCTTGAGATTGGGAGGGTGGTCTGTAACATGCTACCAGTTGTATAGCAGTTTTGCCTATGGTTAGTTGCACCTGTATGGTCTCTGTTGTTTCATGTGTTGCTACTAACCTGGAGGTGTGGGTGTCCTTTATGAATATGGACACTCCCCCTCCCTTTGTGGTTCGGCCCAGGTTTTGGGGCCGAAAAGCATGATACGAGGTATAGCCTGGTAGTGCTGGAGTGCTCTCAGGAGCCTTGAACCAGGTTTCAGTTACTGCACAGACGTCAATGTTCTCCATGCTGAGGAGTGCATCAAGTGCCTGCATCTTGAGATTTAGACTTCTGGCGTTGAGCAGCATTACCCTTAGCTTTTTTCCATTTTTGTTTTCTAAGGAGGTGGGTTTGTCTTTTGAGCCTTGCCTAAAAAAGGCATTATGGAGGTGGCAAGAGCCTTAGCCAATATCCGGAAGCCCAGTGGTGACAGGTGTAAGCCATCCCTTGTGAAGCAGCGTGGCTTGTCCAACATATCATCCCAGGCAGACAGATATTGGATCCCCTTAGAATGACACCAGTACTCAAGCTAATTGTTAAAGCTGATCATCTTGTCTTTGTATTGTGGTATCATTCTTGGTGAGGGCAAGATGCTGCTCAGGGTCAGGGTCATACCAGCCTGGGCTACATAATCGGAGAGCTCTTCTATGTCTCTTTTCATGTAGTCCAGGGAGGTACGTCTCAGGTCATTCACACCAGCATGGACAATGATGGAGTCATATTTGTACTTGCTTTGGAGTGACTTGAGTGCGTGTGTTATGTGGCGGATCCTAGCCCCCGATAGACAGCTCACAGTCACCTTCTCCTTGTTCAGCCTGGTCAGTGGGACATCAGTGTGTCTGACTATGGAGTCACCTATTACTAGTGTATCAGGCAAGGTGTTTGGCCTTAAGGGCTGCAATTGGTCGACACACTGATTTATTGAAGTATGTGTTGCATGTGTTTTGTTTTGAGGTGGTTGATTTTTGGATGTCTGCTTTGGGAGTATATTTACTATTTAAGTGAGTTGAGGGTAACTGTTGAAAAGTATCTCTGGTGTTTAGTGGCACCCCTGTCAATACATCTGTCATATTGCAAAACTTCTGTTCTACTAATTCTTAATATTAAAAAGTATGTTAAAAAATGTTAAAGAATATCCTTGATTTCTAGTGCCTCCCCCATAAATCTTTTGTGCTGCACATCTAGTGTTCTATTAATATTTTAAGTGATGTTACAATAATAATTGTATTTCACTGGTGTTTAGTGTCCTTCCCCAATATTATAGGATTTGCTAATTAGTCTTGCGGATATCTGAGGCATGACAACTCCCACCCCCCCATGTGCACACATACACACACACACACACACACACACACACACACACACACACACACACACACACACACACAGCACCTCTCAACCGATCATACTCATGGATACACTCACTGATTTACCCATACCCAAACACACACACACACACACACACACACACACACACACACACACACACACACACACACACCTAACCTCTAACACTAAGTTTTTGACTACATCAGCCTAGGCAGACACACAGTTTCACACACACACACACACACACACACACACACACACACACACACACACACACACACACACACACACACACACACACACCATTGCTACCTGTCCGTTAAACTCTCCAGCACTTACCCATAACTTGATCTCACCCATTGAAAATACTGGGTGAATGCAGGCTTTTGGCAGAGTTAATTTACACAGCCAAGTGGTTCTCTGGATCCCATAGCTGTGTAAGTGCCTTACCAGAGGTATTTCCGGGAGAAGACCACGTGATTAATTAGCAAGTATTCCCCTGGAATACCTCATTAGCATATAGCTTAGTCGAAGAGATGACCCAACGTGGTGAGCCTACAGACTGTGTAGGATCTCCATGGTGGGCCTGTTACTGAATCAGAAAGGGCCACCACCTGCGATAGCAGCCTGTGTTACAGCTTACTGCTGGCAGTGATGGTTTGAATTTGGACCTTTGCTTATTGTGGACTAATGTTTTTGTCAACTTTGAACATTAAGCTTTTAACATAACTTATTTCTTCCTTCAAAGAGAAAATAAGGCCAAATCTCTTCCTTTACTCATGCTTTTTTCTAGCCATCATTGGATAAAAAGATTTAACAAAGTCTATAAAACTATCACTGGACCATCTAGAATACTACAGCTTCTTGAGGGTTCAGCGTCCCCAGAACCATCAACTTAATTTATCAAATTTTTCTAGATCAATCACAATGCAATCCTGGCTGCAACAGCTGTGCTGTTGTATCTTTGGTCACACACAGTCTGTAGTAATTTAGACATCTGAAATGGTGCTTACCCTACCCACACATGCCTCAATTCCACCATGGTACCATAAAATATATTTTTCAATCTTCAGTCATTTATAATTCTTGAGCCAGTTATTCTTCAGCTGTGATTGTATTAATAATCTAACATATTTAACATATATCTATAAGTATCAAATACTATTTATTTACCAAGGTAAAGCACTGATCTATGCAGACTTTTTTCATACTCAGCCAGGAAGCACAGACTGTTTAAGTTACTTTCTCAGAGTTCCATAGGAGAGATATGGAGATGGAGTGAATCAAACCAAGGAATGCAGCAGAGGCAGCTAAGGTTACAAGAGCAATAGCCCCATCACCTGGTGTCCACTGTCCCTTTCCCTTTGTTGGTGGTATACAGTCTGTACTTCCTGTATTCAATCCCTACTCTGCTTAAACCTCCTTCTGCTTAATAATGCATTTGCTGAGGATAAAGACTGTTACCTGCTAATGGTTACTTCCTGTGGTACAAGGTTTGATTCTCACAGCCTCAATGTTTATTTTGTTGTGTTGTTGCTTGTCTGTTTAATTATAGGATTCTTCCTTCTTCACAACTGTAATAAGCTATGCAGACAACAGGGCAAATTTCTCATCAACACCTCCAAAAAAGTGAATTAACACTGAAGAGTTAGTAAAGTGCCATTTTTGACTACCTCTTGAGAATTAATGTAGGGGGGAAATAAGATTTTATATCCTGGGGCAGATGGAGAAAGTAAGATCAGGTATCATTTAAATATACAAAACATACAGTATTCTCTTTGCATAAGTCTAGAAATACAGCCATATTAAAGCAGGCCTTCACAGTGTGTATACAGTTTCAGTGAATTCAATAACTTTTACTCAAGAATACTGATAAGAACAGAATGTGCAGTACATTGAGAGAAAACAGATTTTACAATGCTTGGGAACCAAGGCTAAAGAGGCCTGTAGAAACGTACAGGGTTTTGGTATCATTAGGAAATATGTCAAACACATTCAGTTAAGTTAGTTCATTTAGATTGATATGCAGAAAGTCAATGCAGTACAGACACTCAAATATGAGTGCTGAAGTCAGGTCAAATATCCAGCATTCCAAAACATTAATTCTACTATTCAGGAGGAAAGGAATATAAAGAGCATACAGACCATTTCAGTTTATCAGCACTGATATTGGAGACAGTATTTGGACATTGTTGACATCTACCTCCACTCTATATAATAAGACATTCGTAACCAACTACAGTGTTTGCAGATTCTTATTCTGAAAGGTACAAAAAGATTTGGCACATAAAGGAGAGACAGGCACCTGTTCATCACAGTTTGGGTAATTAACAAATACATTAAATCCAGTCTCATTCCAGTTTCTTCAAGTTGTTTCCAGTTCATACCACTATCCTGCAGTAATATCAGTTCTTACAGAGAGATAGAATTGAAATGCCATCTTTAATAGGGGCATCTCATACCCTGACAAGGACCTCTGTTTTGTTGTCAAGGTTCCCTTCCTATTTTTCTTATTTTCACACCTCTGTTTTTAAGTTAACGTTCCCTTTCTGTTTTTCTTATTTTCACACCTCTGTTTTTAAGTTCCCTTTCTGTTTTTTTTTTCACATCTCTGTTTTGACGTTAAGGTTCTTTTTTCTGTTTTTCTTATTTTCACACCGCTGTTTTGAAGTTAAGGTTCCCTTTCAGTTTCTCTTCTTTTCACACATCTGTTTTGAAGTTAAGGTTCCCTTTCTGTTTTTCTTATTTTCACACCTCTGTTTTGAAGTTAAGGTTCACTTTCAGTTTCTCTTCTTTTCACACCTCTGTTTTGAAGTTAAGGTTCCCTTTCTGTTTTTCTTATTTTCACATCTCTGTTTTGAAGTTAAGGTTCCTTTTTCTGTTTTCTTAATTTCACACCTCTGTTTTTAAGTTCCCTTTCGTTTTTTTTTTCCACATCTCTGTTTTGAAGTTAAGGTTCCTTTTTCTGTTTTTCTTATTTTCACATCGCTGTTTTGAAGTTAAGTTTCCCTTTCTGTTTTTCTTATTTTCACACCTCTGTTTCAAAGTTTAGGTTCCCTTTTTTTTCTTATTTTCAAACCTCTCTTTTTAAAGTTAAGATTCCCTTTCTGTTTTTCTTATTTTCACACCTTTGTTTTGAAGTTAATGTTCCCTTTCAGTTTCTCTTCTTTTCACACCTTTGTTTTGAAGTTAAGGTTCCCTTTCTGTTTTTTCTTTTCACACCTCTGTTTTGAAGTTAAGGTTCCCTTTCTGTTTTTCTTCTTTTCACATCTCTGTTTTGAAGTTAAGGTTCCTTTTTCTGTTTTTCTTATTTTCACTGTTTACCTTTTTCCCTGTTCTCATCCACCATCTGAGGGATTTACAGGCATACCTCTCAACTTCAATGCTCAAGAATTTTGGTCAAAGCACAAATAGCAGGAGAACAAAAGACCTGGACATTCTTAAAATATTATTCTTATTCAGTTAAATGTAAATAGAATGACAGGTTTTGCATCAGCATGTAACTTTAGAACAATAGGAAGTTGGAATCTCTAATGTCTGACACTACTGGCTGACTGTAATTGCAATAATGTACCAAGAAATCGAATATTTTAAAAGACACAGAGCAAAAATATGAAGAAAAATCAGGGCCATTCTGCAAAATTAGGGACAGCTGAGAGGTGTGGTTGTAGGACCCTTCCCCGTTTCTTTGTTTCAGTGTACAGGATACAGCTCATTAGTAGGTCGGGTGAGGAACACAGGTCTGAAGAGAGCAAATAACCTTGTTTCTGTAAGGGATTAGTATTTTTTGTTATGAGGCTTGCCTTACCTACTGTAGTGGAGGGTTTAAAAGCTTGGTGTGTGCCATTGTCCATTCCATCTTTCTATCCTGATGGGACAGTGCCAAGGACAGCATTTATGTACATTGCTATCAACTGCTTCACAGTTATAAGTTCTGCAGAGGGGTTGTCATCTAGAATAACATACTCTGTCTCACCGTAGAGTCACATATCTTGTATAAAAGTTTTAAATGTGAGTTTTATTATTTTCTTAGTCTTAAAATCTTTGTGGCAGACTGTGGTGGTGCTCTTCAGAGGAGTCATGCTGCTAATGATAAGACATGCGAATGTGAGAATATGTTTTTATACATCCCTATCTCAGTGGTAATGAGCATGACAACATTAGACTGCCATCTGTGGAGAAAACAAGTGTCCACAAAGTATTCAACACAAATGTGATAGTAAATGTTCACAGTAAGGCATGTCACCTACTGTTACTTGTAATGCTTTGCCAGTCAGTATTCACTGTCTCCGTAAAGATTTGTGTAGCTTGTGTGTGTGTGTGTGTGTGTGTGTGTGTGTGTGTGTGTGTGTGTGTGTGTGTGTGTGTGTGTGTGTGTGTGTGTGTATGTGTGTGTATACGTGTGTGTGTGTGTGTGTGTGTGTGTGTGTGTGTGTGTGTGTGTGTGTGTGTGTGTGTGTGTGTGTGTGTGTGTGTGTGTGTGTGTGTGTGTGTGTGTGTGTGTGTGTGTGTGTGTGTGTGTGTGTGTGTGTGTATGTGGTTGGGTATGTTTGGGTGTGTGTGTGTGGGGGTGCGTGTGTGTGCAAGTGTGTGTGTGTATGTATGTGTGTGTATATGTAAGTAGGCATGTGTATGTGCTTGCGTGTGTGTGCGTGTGTGTGTGTGTGTGTGTGTGTGTGTGTGTGTGTGTGTGTGTGTGTGTGTGTGTGTGTGTGTGTGTGTGTGCATGTGTCTGTCTGTCTTGTAATTGGTTCTATGCCTAGCACCAGTGCTATGCCATTTATCCACTTCTTGCTGGTGTACATTCTGTTTTCCCATAACCATGAATAGAACAAAGCAGCTGAATAAAAATCAGAAATTAAGTCTGTCATTACCAAGCATGAGTGTTTGCAATAGGTGGTACATTAGTCAGCATCCCCAGCTCCAGTCTTTCTTGTTATTTCAGACATTATTAAAAAATACAATCCTTGTATGCAGATGTTTAGGACTTAAAGATTCATATAACTTATACTCGTACCCTTCAGCCTCCCCAGGTGGTCTCTTTGGTGATCTTTTTTCAAATAGAAAAAATATACAGCGACAACTGTTTGCAAACAATTACTTACACAATATTTTTACCCTTGTCTTTAGCTCTAAAATGCTATGTGAAGATGATGAGGAGAAAAAAGAAGAGAAAGGACAAATTGTAGGAATGATGACTGCCAACTAGAAACAACCTCATAGTGCACGTGTGTAGTATTGCACTCATCCAAGCAAGGAATGATAACTGCCATCTAGAAACAACCTCATAGTGCACGTGTTTAGTATTGCATTCATCCAAGCAAGGAATGATAACTGCCATCTAGAAACAACCTTATAGTGCACGTGTTTAGTATTGCACTCATCCAAGCAAGGAATGATAACTGCCATCTAGAAACAACCTCATAGTGCACGTGTGTAGTACTGCACTCATCCAAGCAAGGAATGATAACTGCCATCTAGAAACAACCTCATAGTGCACGTGTGTAGTATTGACTTGAAATAACTGTTTATATGTATTTTGCATGCTTTCCCCCATTTCGTGGGCAAGCATGCTGCTAGCTTCCCGCACGGTATTATTGCCCTCTTCTGCAGAGAAAAAATAATATATATAATTAAAATGTATATATATCTATATATATATATATATATATATATATATATATATATATATATATATATATATATATATATAGATAGTATAATAATTCTAAAGTATGACATACATTTATATATATATATATATATATATATATATATATATATATATATATATATATATATCTATGATCAGTATTTTTCACTTACAATTTTATTGTAATTTTGTGGAGCTTTTCTCCCCGCCCATCCGCTGAAACAGAGCTATCATCTCAGCCAGACAAACCCAGTCCACAAATGTAAAATAACAAATAAATAAATAAATGCAAGTTAAATGTTTAACTATTCTCTTAGATCACAGGACAAGAGAGGCCTGTTATGTAAAAGGTCTACCAATGAAAAATAAAGTCATAAAAGTTTCACCTGCTACCTGGGATAAGCTTACTGTGACTGTAAGAAATTAGCTGGATTATGTAAGTTTTTGCACTAAGGTGGTTAAACA
>NC_056740.1:500969829-501002329 GCF_019279795.1 Protopterus annectens | reverse complement strand
AACACATTACATTAGCTGCTGTGTCATCTTGGGTGCACTATCAGCTAAAAGCATGGTGCTCCACCTGGTTGATAAAAAGCAATTCCACTTGCATATACATGAAAGGATCACTGTAGGTTGCTGCTCACCTCTGCTGTTTAGAACTCTGATGAAGCATCATATAATACAGAAAGGATCTTATAATGCATTCTATTGACTAGTGAATCTTGTCTGAGACAGCATTTAGCATTTGCTACATCATTCCATTAGCCGTCTGAGGCATGCCTAGAATCTAACAGCATGTGTTATATCATGAATATATGTGCAGTGCCATATACTGTCAAAGTAAAAGTTGGAACAAGTTCACATCTATTTTTCCACATCATCACAGCTTTTTCCTTCGATTACAGCAGATGGATTCTCATTCTCATGCAGGTCACTACCTTATCCTATGACTCAGCCTCTTCTTATCTTAATACTTCACTAATTATTGATTTTTGATTAAGCTTGAAGCCTTGAACAACTGTGTGAGCATCCACTGATAATAATTTCAAAATATGTCGTCTTTCTGATGCTTCATATTGACAGGTCTCCCCTTGTTTTCGCACTAGTGTCCACTGCTTGATGAACACACCGTAGGGGGTCATGACCTCTAATCTAATCTGTCCAGCTTCTACCTTCATGAATATCCCTTTTTTCCTTTTTTTGCTGCAGGGTATTATTACTAAGAGAAGAGAAGAGCAAAAAAATATAGGAATGGAAAACTAATCAAGGTATGATATTTGTTGACTTCAGATCCCCTTTAGCTTAATAGGGAAACCTCATTACAGAGGTTTTAAAATACAAGTGAAGCATATATGGTTTTGAAAATGATGGTGCAATGCATTTTATGATTTCATATGCACATTGTTTTCCCTCTTTTTTGCAAAGCTTTTTGTTGAGCTCAGGTTTGTTATGTTACAATTAGGTCATTTAACATCATAAAAGCAGTCTTTTGTGGTCATTTTTATATTTGCACCATTGTGTTCAGGTGTTTCCAAACATTACCAGGTCTTTTCTTCAAAGCATGGCCAATGAACAGACAATGGGTAATCTTTTCACTTTATGTAAATCTAATATCATTCAGAAAGAAGAAGGATAAAGCAAATTACATCTGGAAAGTCCAGATTAAATGTATGTATTAATTTCAGATTTGGAATGCACAAAATTATAAACAGAATGTGTCAAACAAGCATGATTTATCCATAACAAAAAAAAGGCAAGCAAATATTAGATGGATTAAAATGTCTCATGAAACCAAATACATAATTGTTTACAGATCAAGAAATGGCCTGGGCTTTGAATTTTAACATGATGCAATTGTTTGTCTGATGCATACCTGTATTTGCTGAAAAGTGTATTATTTTAGTTTGATTAAATGAACACTTCAATTTTACAGGTGTATGCAGAGCACTGTTACAAAGAAGCTAACAAAAGGTGGAGCGAAAACATATTTTATTGGATTGTTTATGATTTTTGTACAATAATGTTTGCTACAAGGTGCCAAATGAACTAACAGCTGCAGATGCTAGCTGACTTTTTAGAAACTATAAGCACAAATGTGATTAGTACTAAAAGTCAAACACATCTAAATCATGGCTGTGGCTACCTGCAAAAGTTCTTATTAAAGCTACGCTATATTTTAATAATTTGACGAAAGTGTTGTACACTTTCTCTTGAAGATTTATTTCCTTTTTCCTTCTTGTGAAATAGGTAGGCCCTCTGAGAATAGTGGTACCTTCATCTTGTGGGTAACACATGGATGTAAAAAAAGATAAGTAGTTTGTTTAGACTATTAAAATTTCAGAAGTTAAGAATGAAAATTTTCTACTTAGAAAAAACTCGTCCTGCCCTCTGTGTATTTTTTTGACTTACAATAGTTCTTAAAAACTGCAATCTTAATGTAATTGACAATTGGGAAATTCCATCCTTAAGATTGCAGACATTCCTCCTGGAATGCACAAAACTGTGAAGAGAAAGTGTCAAACAGGCATTGCTCCAAAATTAATGCTATATGTGGGGGCCACCAAAGATCTCTACACTGCTGTAGTTTATTGCCACTTAAAATAGTTACCTCGGAGGTCACCATTACTTGAAATAAAAACAGATACTTGTTTCTGAAAAAAAAAATCCAAGTATTTCTCTTTTTCTTTTCATTGGTGAATTAAGCAAAGAGCACTATTTTCAAACTCACAGCTTGAGTTATGGCACACTTACTTCTCAGCTGTCCAGAATTTTTCAGAATGCCCAGATTTTATTTTTTTGCTTGTGTTTTTGATCTGTTCCTCATAAAATTCCTGGTATTCTGGCAGATCATTGAGGATTGAAGTAATTAAATCATATTAGGCATTTGAGTTTCAGACTGAGTGTGCATACAACCAGTCAGCTTCTAGTCTTTTAATACTTTGGATTAGAACTGAATTGTGTATCATACACTACTTATAAAATAGCCCTTAAAAACTGCTATATGATTGGCTAAACAGGTTCAGTTTAGTATCTGTAAATGATAATCACATGTATATACACACACACACAGTCTCTCATCGCCACAATATAGTGGCACAAAATTGACTCAACCAAAGTATTGTTAATATATGAAAATGTTCCTAAACAAGTCCAGGCATAGAACATTGACTAGGCATCTCTGCCATATCCTTTTAATGAAAAAGTTAACCTGCAACAGCAAAAAATGCTACTATACAGTTGAATCATTTTTGAAAAGCAATATATATATATATATATATATATATATATATATATATATATATATATATATATATATATATATATATATAGGTCTATAACTGTTCTACGAAAACACGTTTTTTCAAAGAGCAGAAGTACAAACCCATTTCAGTGAAAGTGCACTTAACCGAAAGTGCAGTTTCGTGAACACCAGTTCACCAAACCAGAAATAAAAAACAAAAAACACTGCAAACACTCTTTTGCAGGGAATACAGTGGGGGTAAGGAAATATACCAATATCCCCACTGTAGTGTGATCTCGCAGTTGGTATATATATGTAGCGGGGATGTGGGAGGTGCAGAAGGGGCTTGCCCTCCTGCAAAAGCATGTCTGAAGTGTTTTTTATTTCTGGTTTGGTAAAAGTACACTTTCGGTTAAGTGCACTTTTGCTGAAGTGGGTTCAGACTTCTACTCTTCAAAAAACATGTTTTCGTAGAACAGAAGTAGACCCACATATACATATATATATATATATATATATATATATATATATATGTGTGTGTGTGTGTGTGTGTGTGTGTGTGTGTGTGTGTGTGTGTGTGTGTGTGTGTGTGTGGATATATGTATATATATATATATATATATATATATATATATATATATATATATATATAAATAAAATATATATATATATATTTTTTTGTTAAGGAGACAAATGTATAATAGCAAGAATTATATTGAGTTCTAGTGGCCATACCTGTTTAGCCTTCAATTTATCAGTTAAGGCAAGGTCTCTTTGGGTACACAGCACCTGCTTAGGGTAAACCAGGATAATAAACCGGGCTGGCAGTGATAATCACTGCAGTATCTCAATGTAACACTTTTCAACCGAAGAAACAATCCTTTTGAGTCTAATGAAAATATTATGTATAATGCCTTATTAAATGATTTCTACTGTTGGTTATTTCTTTTCACAGTGTTCTGTTGTTTCTTACTTAAATAAGTAACAGTGTACTGTGGTGAAGAAAATGAACAAGGATCCAGTAAAGCTGACATCCTGCAAGTTTTCTGCAATAAAAACAGAGTGCTCACATTCTTTTTTAATATTATTTGAAATTAAATTCTTAAAGTAACCACATGTTAACAGCTTCTGAAGCTGCAGCAATTAAATTAGACGTTTTCTGCAAAATGTAACTTCTGATTATGATATTGTCTTGTAAGCATTTAATGTCTGTGAGCAAGCCATCCATACATCTCGACTCCTAGAGTGACCCTCTGAGCAGCCGTTACCATCCTCAGGGTTTACTAGCAAGCAGTTTCCTGCATTAATTTTTGTAACCAATAACTCAAATGGCATTTGAATTATAACAATAAAAAGTAAACAATGCTAGACTAGATGATTAAATTAACCATTATTCCACAGTTTGGACGCTTTCTTCTCTGTTGCAAAACTTCATCAGAAGCATGGCAGCTATTTTGTTACAATGATTAAACAGCCTGCAAAGGTGCCAAAACTCTGAGCAGTTAAAGGTACACACACTCAACTAGATAGATAGATAGATGGATAGCCAGATAGATAGATAGATAGATAGATAGATAGATAGATAGATAGATAGGTAGATAGATAGATAGATAGATGGATAGATAGATGGATGGATAGATAGATAGATAGATAGATAGATAGATAGATAGATAGATAGATAGATAGATAGATAGATAGATAGATAGATAGATAGATGGATGGATATATAGATAGATGGATGGATAGATAGATAGATAGATAGATAGATAGATAGATAGATAGATAGATAGATAGATAGATAGATAGATAGATAGATAGATAGATAGATAGATAGATAGATAGATAGATAGATAGATAGATTGATAATATAGAAATAGATACATTGGCAAACTTTACAATGCTTATATTTCCCAGACTAAAAAATCAACAAAATACATTTAGAATGTAGTTTGGCCTGGTGCTGACCATATTTAATTGGATTAATTATGTAAAGCTGATCTAAGGTTACAAGTTGGTCAGCAATCTCATTTATTAGCACTTTTTTCTTAATTTCTTTTAAAGAAAGTTGAAAAAGAATCCCTGCAATATAAGAGTTAAATGAGCTTAACAGGGTAGGAATGGCAATTCCATCCTTCTCATTAAATAGACAAAAAGACCTAATAGCTCTTGAATTTCATTATAATAAATAACATAAATCTTATTATTAATACACATAGTATTACTTTTGGACAAAAAAAATATGATGCTTAATAGTTGACATAATTGGATAGTGTTCAGAAAGACATCTATGCAGAAGTTTTATGTTAAACATTTAGAAGCCAGATGTTTGGATACAGAAAATAACCTCATCTTGAAGGACTATCATGTCCCTGAAGATCAAAATATGTATATAACATTCATTGCCAGGTTGCTTATAACACCATAGATTTAATAAGGTATTGCAATTTAAAATTGTCTCACTTTATATCCATGAGAGCCACTTTATATTATTGTTAAATTCACATTAAAACTACCCGTAAAAATTAAATCTTGTCTACCAACCTTAGCTAAACTTTTCTTAATATATTGTAAAAAGTTACTATATTCAGTAAAAGGAGCATAAATAGAACCAACAGTTAAAAAAACAAGTCTTTACCCAAGAGATTTTCAAACAGGATCCTTACATTTTCATCTTGAAAGATTCCAAAAATCTTAGAATAGGATGAATGTACCAAAATGTCCACACCCTTCTGTTATGCATTACCATTAAATCAATAAGCAGATTGGAAAAAGCATTAATTTTAGATAAAAACACTATGATTTCCTGAAGCAATATGATTTTTGTAAACAAGAAATATCTGAATTTACATGTTTACATATTTAAGTAATTTAATGGCATTACTGCCTTTAATCAAGTTATTTAACACATTTACATTTAGGGGGATAAATCCCATAATTAAAAACTAGTACAAACAGTATTTGAAGAAACAACACAGAATTGTCTAAGCCCAACAAATTACCTAGCGGTATCCGCACCCCCAGTCCATTATTCCATGAGATTCCCCAAAATGGGAGTTAAGGCAGAACATGCCCTTCCTGAGCTTCTTTACAAGAATAGACTTTTATAGTTAAGTGCTTCAAAGATTCTTAGATTCATAGATTATTACAAGGTCATTGAACCAGGGGGGGTCTTACTAAACCTAGCCAAGTTTTTCTGAATGAATGACATCCTATATCTAAATAGGACATTGTGGACATTGTGGGCAAGGTATTTGTAATAGACCTCTCATAAGGGACATGAATGCCAGGCTTGGTATATTTTTTATTCCCCATCCACTGGTCTAGTTTGCTCTTAAATTGGGTAAAAGACAAACTCAGGTTCACATGGATGAGAAGCCTGTTCCATAGTAGGGGCAGTCTCTGTGACACATATCTGTCTTTCCAGCATGTTCTGTTTAAGTTATACACACAATTCTTCCATTACAAGAATATCCATTTTAACAACATAGTTTAATTTTTTTTCAAATAATTGCCTACATTTGCATATACTGCTGCTAACCACATCTTTTTTATTTTACAATGACAGTCTTCCCTGGCATATATACAGTTGCATCCAAATATCTGTTTATTTCCCTTGAAAAGCACTGCAATCCCACAGCATACATCTTTGCACAAATCTGTACACAATTTCCTTCTCCACAATGCCATAACTGTTGCCTTTGTTTTAAAGTCAACTAGCCATTTTCAATAAATATATTATCCCCGGGATTCACTAATCTTCCGTGCAGGAATAAGATATTCCTGCATGGAAATGACCATTTAAGGGCAGCACGGCAGCGCGCCATGCATAGTAATGAAAGCGCGCAGCCTCTGCTCCTAAATGGACACGGAGCATGGATGAGTAAAGAGGGTGAGCCTGAGAGCAGAGCTCTCAAAATACACATGCCCCTGCACTCAGGAAATGCCGTTCGGCAATTACAATGAGTGAGAATGTTCATAGGAAGCTGCATACCTCCCAACTGTACAAATCATCATACAATGTCCAGATTTGTCGCCTATACAGTACCTCATTTGTCCTGGCAAATCACTGCGATGATCTCAGGATTGAAGTCGATAAATAATGGCATACATTTCAGTTTCAGACTTCAAATCAGTCAGAAAATTTATATTAAAACAAACCTGTTACACTAGCAACTTTCCCAAGTTTATAAGAGCAATAATTAAAATATGTCCGTAGTTGGACCTCATGTTGTCAAGCTTTGTCCAGATAATTTCCATGAAGAGGTTGAAAGGTATGGGGGTTGCTAGGATGTCTGCCAAATGTGCAGAAGCATGCAGGAATCCACAGCAATAAGTGAAATCTGTCCCTTCCTAGAGAAAATAGAACATTTTTCTTATCACACAGATTAAATTTAACCATAGGTGCGTGGGTTTGCCTATTGCTTAGCTATGCATACTGTAGCTTAAATAGCACAAGAAGATAAACAGCAAGATACATTGAATAGAAGCAATACTGCAGTAGCGTAGTGGTCAGAGCGTTTGCTTTCTGAGCAGTTATTCCCAGTTCGATTCTCACTGTAGTAACTTCCATTTTCCATGTGAAATCACTTTATGAACATTTTTTTCTATATAACCTACTAAATAACATATATTTGTTAACTGGAGTACTGCATTAAGTGCAGATGTGAGGTGTCATTATAATAATGTAGTAAAATCCACAGATAAACACATGTGTGTTTTGACATACACATGAATCAGGGTTACTAAATGAACGTCAATAAATAAAAGAAAGCTTCAGTAAGCCGTGTCCACCTTGAGGGAATGTTTAATAAATTTCACAGCAAGCAAAGCACAGCACAGCACACAGTAACACCGAAACCACTACCGGTTGGTTTTGTCTCCAACTTCATCAGAAAATGCTGACAATCCAAACCCCTCCCTATTTATACCCATGCACATTAACAATTAACAATTATAAAATCATATGACATCTGTAACAACTTTAACTCTTTCTTAAACATGAATTAAAACCATCCATACTGAATAAAAAGTTCTCCTATTTTTTGTGTTGAATAAAACTTACTTTTAAAACATGTAATAAATAAATAAGTCAAATAGTAAATATGTAAACAATAATTTGTTCAATAGAGTACATGTAGAATTCATAACTTTGCTGCCCTTAATTTCAAGACAGGCGCTAGAGAGACAATGGCATTCAAACCTGCCCACTTGCTGGCTTCCAACACCAATTGCCAGTACACCTCCCTATATTCTAATGTGGTCCCCCATGAACCACCCCTACCATCCATTGCTACCTCATCCAATACAAAAAAGTGAATTAAGCACCTTCACAACTCAATGTGTGTTTGTATAAAGCATTTCTGTTGTTGCCTCTCCTAATGTCATAAAGATGTTCGTAAATTCTTCTCTTTAGACATCTTTCCATCTTACCTATGTAAAAAGCTTTACATATTTTACTGGTCGCAATGTAAACAAGCCATTTACTTTCACAATTAAAGTAAGATTTAGATATTATATGTCTATTCCTGTTGCTAGCAATGATCTCAGAAGTCTCAGAAGGATGGACCTATTTTGATTGTCAGGGACATACTATTTTTAATTACAGAAGTTTGCACATTACTAAGGTCTTTTTTGATTTATTTTCAAAAGGTTTTAAATTTGTTCACCGTAAAAAATGTGTTTTAAGTAAGGTACTAATTGATTTGAAAATGTTCATTTGTAAAAAGGATTTGGAGCTTCCGTTAGATGGGCAAAGAGATTTGAGGGAAGGATTGAGAAGGAAAAGTGCGTGGATTCCCCCTTTGCACCCCCAGCTTAAAAATTTGGAGAATGTCCTGGAAATGGAACTAAGGGAAAAAACTTCCTGGTAATAAGGTTAGGTTTAACTTGATGTTTGAAGAAAAAATACTTTTGGATTCTATTAGGAAGAATAAGTATGTGAGGGTAATGAAGCCAGATAAGGGAGGGGGTACGGTGCTTATGGATGTCATTACTTGTGAAAGTAAGATGATGGACATCTTGTTAGATGACATCAAGTACATAAAGGCATCTATCAATGAGGTGCATATAGTGTATAAAAAGATCTACATAGTGCTTAATGACTTGGTATTAGAGGGCTGCATTGATATTGAGACTTTTAGGTTCTTACATAACAAGGAACCAAGAGTACCGTCTATCTTTGGGAGACCAAAGGTCCACAAAGATGTACAAGACCCCCCCTTGAGGCCTGTAGTGGCAGCTAGCCAATCCGTTACTGCACCTATTGCTAAATACTTGGATTATAGGTTAAAAAAACCTGTCTGTAGGTGCATGTAACGTTTTGAAAGATTCATGGGATTTTTTTTAAAAGTGTAAGGGATAAATAGATAACCAATGATGTTATTTTTATTACTATTGATGTGGTGGACCTCTTTACTTCTATTCCTCACAAGACTGGTTTGGAGTTTTTTTTGAAGAGATTTTAAGAAATGACAATAATTTCACTGAAAAGGAGATTTATGCTTTCACTGTCTTAATGGAATTGGTATTAAACAATAATTTTCTTTATTTTGAAGGTGAATTTTTTTGACAGTTGAAGGGAATGGCCATGGGGGGGCATGTGTGCCCCTACCTATGCAAATTTAGCGATGGCTTGGTGGGAGCAGAAATATGTGTTTAATTCAGTGTTTAAGGATTGTTGGGCACTATACAAATGTTTCCTGGATAACTTCTATATATTTTGGACAGAGAGTGAGGAGAAATTCATGAATTTCTTCGAATACATTTCCAATAGTACTGATTTTTTTTCAGATTTATTTATAAGATTGATTATGACAGTATTGATTTTTTTGGATGTCAATATTAGGAAGAGTAACAGTGGTTTTGAATCAAAAGTGTACAGGAAGGAGACGTAATTCATTTCTGCATTTTTCAAGTGCTCACCCTCACTTTCAGAAGAAAGGTATAGTGAAGGGTCAATATGTATGTGGTAATCAAATGACCTCTGATGACAAGGACTTCATTGATGAGTGTGACTTGTTGAAGAGTATGTTTTTAGAAAGAGGATATCCAGAGATTTTAATTAAGGAAATTCAGGAAGAAGTGTGGCAGTACAGGAAAGAAAGTTTTACACCAATTTTACGTTCCAGTGACACAAATACAAAGGAAGGGGAATGATAAATGGGGAATGCTTTTATTGTGGATCTCAGTGGAGACTCCCAAGTTATTAGAGATATTGTCCAAAGGAAATGGGACAGGTTCTCTATGTTTTCTGATCTGAAGTTAAAATTTGATGTCCCATTAAAGTTCATTTTCAGAAAAGGTAGGTGCATTAAGGACCTTATAGAAAATAAGCTTGGGGCTGAGTCTGTTAGAAAAGTGGGCACCTTCAAGTGTGGAGCAAGTCAGCAATGTCCTTTCATTGCTGACACTTCTGAGATCATTGTTAGTAATAGGAACAGACATATAATATCTAAATCTTACTTTAATTGTGAAAGTAAAGGGCTTTTTTACATTGCGACCTGTAAAATATGTAACGCTTTTTACATAGGTAAGATGGAAAGATGTCTAAAGAGAAGAATTTACAAACATCTTCATGACATTAGGAGAGGTAACAACAGAAATGCTTTATACAAACACACATTTAGTTGTGAAGGTGCTTCCTTCACTTTTTTGTATTGGATGAGGTAGCAATGGATGGTAGGGGTGGTTCTTGGAAGACCACGTTGGAATAAAGGGAGGTTTACTGGCAATTGGTGTTGGAAGCCAACAATTGGTCAGGTTTGAATGACATGGTCTCCCTAGCCCCTGTCTTGAAATTAAGGACAGCAAAGTTATGAATTCTACATGTACTCTGTTGAACAAACTATTGTTTACATATTTATTATTTTACTTATTTATTACATGTTTTAAAAGTAGGTTGTACTCAACACAAAAACAGGGGAACTTTTTATTCAGTGTGGATGGTTTTAATTCCTGTTTAAGAAAGAGTTAAAGTTGTTATTGATGTCACATGATTTTATAATTAATGTGCAAGGGTATAAATGGGTAGGGGATTGGATTGTCAGCATTTTCTGATGAAGCTGGAGACAAAAACGAACAGGTAGTGGTTTCAGAGTTACTGTGTGCTGTGCTGTGCTTTACTTCCTGTGAAATTTATTAAACATTCCTTCAAGGTGGATATGGCTTACTGCTGCTTTCTTTCATTTATCGGTTTTGGTTTTGGGCACCTCATCCTCTTGGATTTGTTTTCTATACTAAATGTGTAATGGATGATAAATCATTGAGTGTCCAAATCTACCACTTTCCCAAAACCCATGTTTCATTTCTTTCTAAATTAGTGTGAGGGTAAGCGGGAGTAAGCACTATTAAGCAGTAGTAAGCAGGTTTAAGCCTGTTTGCATGGTGGTAAGCAATGTGCACACAGGTTAAGCAATTTTGAAGCTAACTCTCTGCAAGCATATTTAACCGGAAGTTAGCATTACTTACCGTCATGCAAACCAGTGCAGACCCACTTACACCTGCTTAAATGTGCTTTAATCACTGTGTATCCAACAGCCCCTGTTCTGCCCAGCAACAAAATGAACAGGCCTCGCAGGTCTTGAACCCAGGATCCTGTACACTATAGTCAAAGCAGTTAACCAGTAAGCAATCACAGCTGTACATAAAATGGAGGTATACCCAAACAGATCCTCACTATAGCAAAATCACAATGTACATGTGAAAGGAATCCATAAACAGTTTTATGTTGTATAACCCACTACATAACATATATATGTGAACTGAAGTACTGCATTAAGTCCAGATGTGAGGTGTCATTGTAATGTTTGTCTTTTTGGCTTTTCCCAGTTAGGGGTCACCACAGCGGAACTCCGGTCTGCTAATGATTGGCAGTAGATTTTTATGGTGCCAAGTTACCAGCCCAATGTCCAACTTTCAGCGAAGGCATGCCCATTCACGCATGTCTTTTGGAGGCCACTCGACCACGGGGAGGACATGCAGGCTCTACACAGAAGGCACTCCAGCTGAGAATCGAACAGGAGAACATCTTGCTATGAGGCAACAACGCATAAAGTGGTGAAATCTCCCAGTAAACACAAGGACCCCATACAGTGTACATACACATGAATCATGGATACTAAACAAATATATAACATGTAATGATTGATAAATCAATGCCAAACAGCAAATAGTGTGCAAATTTAAAATAAGCAATGCTAAGTAGTGCACGCCCCTGCTTGCTAGGTGTAAGCAATGTGTAGCCCAGCTAAATCAATTTGCCCATTGGTATACCCCATTAAGCAATGCCAACCTTAGGTAAGCAGGTTTGCCCATAGCTTAGCATTTTAAAAATCATCCAGTCATGGCAAAGTGCAAGAAAAAAAGCCCTATTTAAATCCCACAGATGGGAATACATCCCATAACTGGTTGCAGCTTCCTCCTGTAGGCACTATGGCCAGTGTTGGAGAAGGGTTGTGCTTCTGAGTGCAGTGCTGGGGCATCCAGAAGTCCAAAGTCATGGCAGGACTCCTTGTAAAAGACCATGACCAGAGACTGCTGCAGGGCCAGTAACAGGGTTCCCAATATAAAGCAGAAGCCTGGAACCATCTCGCCCGTGACCTCACCAGTGCCACTGGCATCCCTTGAACTGGTGAGCAGGTCAGGCATCACTATGCCGACCTGAAACAGAGGAAGAGGGAGCTCTTGGATCAGTGGATCCAAGAAGCTAGACGGTTGTGTGATGTCCCAGCTGTGTGTAAGTACTCATCCTACTACCTGTTTAATAATTGCCAGCTCATCTATATTATGGATAGGTATGGCTAAATATTCCTCTTATGTCTTTGACAGCGCAGCAGAGGGCTGTGAATCAGGAAGACCATGCCTGTAGGCTGCAGAGGCTGCATCACGAGGCAGGTTAGTAATAATCTTGCATGTACTGTCATAAGAAATAAATCTAAAAGTAGTAGAAAGTTAATTGCCAGTATAAAACCTGTATTGTGTATGGCATGTACTGAATAAACCAGACAATATGGCAGGAAGAGTCTCATATAGGTTGTAGGTACATAAAAGAGTAACAGCCTGGCAATAGAGGTCTAACTCCTGGACTGCTTGTGTTTACTCTGGTATCATATTGTAATGTAGTGTTGCATTCTCTTAATAGTACTGTCATATTAAGCACTGTTACCCACACTGTGCTACATAAATAAAATATGTAGGAATGACTATATACGACACTTGTAATCACAAGATTATATTGTACAACTGAGAGAGACTTAGAAAATAGTGAAAAGATAGACAACATAATCCAAGTAGCACACTCAATTGAGACGTGAAGTGTTGTATTTTTAGCACACACAGCCATGGTTCAAATCCTGGGAGTGGTAGTAAGCTGTATGCAGAATCATACCGCTCAACTGTACAGATATTGTCAGAAAGTCCAGATAATTGGTGTAATTCTCCAGCCTGTCACCCTGTCCCCCTGGCAAATCAGTGGGATGATCCCAGAAGTATAGGTAGCAAATAATGACATACAACTGATGTCAGACATCATAACTGTTGGAAATATATCTATAAGAACAAACTTGTCACTCTAGCAACTCACCAAAATGTTATGAGAGTAATAAGCAAAGTATGTCCCATCTCCACCCCCATGTTGTGAAGCTATGACCAGAGTGTGTGCAGTAACAGAGTGAGACGTATGTGCATAATAATAATGTGGAATCTGGTAGTTAATACACATTCCCCCCACAGGTCTGTCAGATAGGAAAACTGTGCCTAGAAATAAAAGATTGAAATCCCAGACTGGTACTGTTTAGTCTGGTATTGTATGGCAGCGTTAGTGTTGCAGTTGCTCTGAATAATAAGGTATTACTAATCACTGTCATCCACACAGTGCTACATAATAAAACTGTCTAGGAAACAATGTATAAGAGTGTTGTAATTACAAGGTCAGATTGTAAAACCATAGGAGACTTATAGAAAGAAATCAGAGAAGAGATACACAGCAATATCTATATAGTACACTCAACTGTGATGTACACTGTTTCAGTTTTAGCAGACACAGCCATGGTTCGAATCCTGGGAGTGGTAGTAAGCTGTATGCAGAAGCATACCCCTCAACTGTATAGATGTGTCCAGAACTTCCAGATAATTGGCCCATATCTGCTACCTGGTACCCTGTCAACCTGGCATATCAGTGTGATGATCTCTGACATTTAGGCAGCATTTAATGACATAGCTGACTGTCAGACCTGTAAATATTCAGAAAATGTATATGAAAACAAACCTGTCATTGTAGCAACTCACCAAAGGTTTATGAGGGCAATAGTCAAAATATGTCCCAGTTTCACCTGCAAGTTGTCAAGACTTGCCCAGAGTGTATGCAATAAGAGATGGAGAAGTATGTGCATAACATCAACCTGGAATCTGGAAATATGTGTAGAAACAGTCAGGTAGCGTTAACAAACAATACCTCCACAGGAAAACCAGGTAAGAGGTGTATACTGCAGGTAAAGCACAGTTCATGTATATAGTTGTCTACAACCATACCACTGTCCAAACTAAGGCCATAGGGTAGTGTAATAATACCTGTAAGGTACAGATCACAGCACTGACTAAGAAAGTAATGGGAACTACAGGGATATGCAAGTTTTTAAGTGACATCTTTCTCTCCCCCCCACCATATCTGCAGCAATAATCTAAATACAAAACTCAGTGGGTATGTGTACAATTAAATCTATTGTTGGGACATATGTTCTATTGTTTGATAAATATTGAAATTAGTTTCTATGCATGCGCCATGTTGAAATACTCCCACATTGGTGGCATGCTGCTATCAATGTACTTGCATGCTGTTGTAATCACCACTGTGGTTCCATATATGCATGTGTTCTGTTTGCTATGCAACTGTTCCATATCTGGTGTTTTGGGTTAATGGGAATATCTATGCATGCTGTTATACTAAATCATGGAATGTGTTAACTATTACTAACCCACATTTGTTTTAAAATTGAAACTCCATAGCACATTTGGGAAGGCCGGTCCCAGCGGACCCACCTCTCCCACTTCATATGGTCATGGTACGGGGCACCAGCACATCTGGGGCCCACCCCGGGATCTCCTCATCTGCTGGTCCTGCACCACCTTCAGGTGGAACTGCCTCATGTGATGGAGCTTTCCCCCCTTAGGAGTGGGTGTGGACAGGATACTGTGACCCATCATCAGGTCTGGGGTCTGGTGAGTAGCGAGCTGCACAGGGACTTCGGAGATCTGCTACACCAGCTTGAGGGCCGTGTGGTGCATCTAGAGTGTCAGCCTGTCCCTCCTACCCAGCCCCCAGCACAGCCACCTTTGGGGCTGTGAAGGTTCAGTGGTGACTGCCCATGGGTGGGGACCTCAGTCCCACTGTTTCCATTTGGGGGCTCATGGGCTTCCGACTTCCAAACACCCCTCCCCATCCAAGGTGTTCACCCTCCACATGTGTCATATACCACCCCTGTATGCTGTCTTGTCTATCTTGTCTGTCATCCTACCCAACCTACCTCCCCAAATATACCTACTATCCCTCCCCAACATCCCACTCTCACCTTAAAAAAAGGGCAATCTGTTCCCAAAAAAAAAATGTCCATTTCATACATGTGTCCACTGGACACATGTAATCTGGTCTAATTGGCTTCACAACATATTATTGTTGTCCTCACCCCTCTCTCAGGGTTATGAGTGTCCAAATCTACCTCCAAATCAGTGTATATGCACAGCTGTTGCTGTAGAAGAAATGGGCAGCTATGGGCCTTCCCTACACCTGTCCTGCACATCCCTAGCTACTTTCCCTACTGTCTTTCCCTCTTTGTGCTCCTTTTTCACCACTTTCCTATCAACCCTTTTTTTTTCTTTTAAAGAAATTAGTGCAAGGGTAAGTGGGAGTAAGCACTTTTAAGCAGCAGTAAATGAGTTTAAGCCTGTTTGCATGGGAGTAAGCAATGCCTACACAGGTTAAGCAATTTAGAAGCTAACTGAGTATAAGAAACTGTAACCGGATGTTAACATTGCTTACTGTCGTGCAAACCCGCGCAAACCCACTTACAACTGCTTAAAAGTGCCTTAATCACTCTGCATCCAATGGCCTTGTTCTGCACAGCAACAAAATAAACAGCCTTTGCAAGTCTTGAATCCAGGACCCTGCACACCACAGCCAAAGTGATTTACCACTAAGCCATATCAGATATACATAACACTGATGTTTTCACAAGCATATCATCCAGCACAGTCATTCAACAGTACAGGAAATGTATTTATATATATATAAGATGTATGTGTGTGTGTGTGTGTGTGTGTGTGTGTGTGTGTGTGTGTGTGTGTGTGTGTGTGTGTGTGTGTATATATATATATATATATATATATATATATACATCTATAGATATGTCTATATATATATATATATATATATATATATATATATATATATATACATAGCAATATGTATATGTTAACAGATATATATGTGTATATACAGATATATATCTATAGATATAAAAGAGAGCACAATAAATACAGATATGACCAAAGGCACCATTTATGGGGGTGAGGGGGCCCACTGTAAGTACCTCTTGTAATTATTGATATCATCCCCTCCCCTGCAGCCAAACAGATCTGCCTTTCAACACAATACCAACACTTGAAAGTCCCATACCCAGGACCCTACACAACATAGCCACAAGAAGTTAACAGTAATCCATTCCACCTGTATTATGTCAGGATGGTATCAATAACATATCATGCAGTACAGTCTGGCTAGCATAGGGAATATACAATGTGGAAGCAATAAACATTCCAATGATGCATACACACACACACACACATATATGCAGAAAAAATATATACACAACAGAAGGAGGAGGCTACTACATGATAGAACAAAATCCCTAATAGGGAAGGCATCTCTGATCAGTACTAGCAAAAAATTACGATCCCTCATAAAATCCTCCAAGGCCAGCTTCGAGAGAAAAATTGCACAGGACACCAAAGACAATCATAAGGCTTTTTTCAGTTATGTTAGGAACCTGGGATGTAACTCCCAGACTTGTTCTGAGTTGATTCTAAACGACAAAAAATACACTGAACCCACAGACATCCCCAATATCCTGGCAGACAGGTTCAGTGTAAACTTCTCCACCCCCTCCCCCCCAAAAGAGCAGGTATCTATCCCGGCAGAGGGCTGCCTCTCAAACATCTCTGATGCTCAGGTGAAGGCTTCCCTCTCCAAAGCAAAAAACACTGCTTCCATGGGACCAGATGGCATCCCAGGTTGTGTCCTACATGAACTCCAAGAGGAACTAATCCCTCAAATAAAACAGCTATACAATCTCAGCCTCACTACAGGATATGTGCCCACAGAATGGTGTACAGCAACAGTGGTCCCACTCCACAAAGGTGGAGCCTCTACAGACCCTGGAAACTATCGCCCCATAAGCCTGACTAGCTTAGTCTGCAAGGCTATGGAGAGGATCATCATGGAGCTCATAAACAAAGACATTGGGGACCTACAGATACTAGATCCTACCCAGTTCGGCTTTGTCAAGGGCAGATCCTGCCTTTTGAACCTGGTTGAATTCTTCGAAACAGTCACCAAAGCCATAGATGAAGGGAAGGTAGTCCACACAGCCTATCTGGACCTTGCAAAGGCATTTGACACAATACCCCACTGGCATCATAGATAAGCTATCCAGCTTAAATATAAACCCCTATGTCACAAGATGGGTCGCAAACTGGCTCAAAGACAGAACCCACAGAGTGAGAGTTGCTGGAGCCATGTCAGACTCAAAACCAGTCACAAGTGGTGTCCCACAGGGTTCTGTCCTGGGACCACTCTTGTTCGGTATATACTTTTCCGAGGTACAGGCAAACGTGGGAGGACTATGGCTCACCAAGTTCGCAGACGACTGCAAACTGGGCGCCATAATCGACTCTCCAGCTGATACAAACATCCTTCAAAAAGGTCTCACAGAGACAGATAACTGGTGCCAGCACCATGGTTTAAAGCTAAATGCCAAAAAATGTATAGTCATACCCTTTGGCAAAAACAATGTGCCCACAAATTACCACATAGGCAGAAAACCATTAAGTACAGAGAAAGTTATTAGGGACCTGGGGACCCAAGTTGATAGCAATCTCTCCTTTGAAAACCACATTGCCAAAGTGGTTAGAAAGACCTTCTACATAGCCCACCTCATCACGAAGGGTTTCACATCTAGATCAAGAGAGGTAATCGTGCCCCTTTATTCATCCCTCATCAGGCCCATCATAGAATACAATGCCCCTTTTGGGATGTACCTTACCCAACAGCTGCAGCAATTAGAAAGACCCCAAAAGTATCTCACCAAGAGGATCAAGGGTCTCAAACAGATGCCATATGCTGCTCGGTTAAAAAACTCCAGCTCTACTCAGTTGCATACCGCCTACTTTGAGGCGATCTATGCCTGACATACAAAGCTATGTCAAATCCAGAATTAATGGACATGCTCCACCTCAGTAAATCTAAATCCCTTAGAGCCACACGCTCAAGGGACTTGAACCTCAGCACAGAAATAAATAGAACTTGCTGGAGGGACAGGTTCATAACCCAGAGGCTCCCTTCGCTCTGGAATAGAATTCCAGTTCATGTGAGGCAGAGCACCTCACTGAATCTCTTCAAAAAAAATCTTGATAGGTGGATGGAGGATCGTAGGTTTGTCCCAGGAATTACTCCTGTGTCACTATTAGACAGAGGCACAGTAAACTAAACCTTAAAAAGGGCACAGTATACTCAAATCAAAAGGTGGAGTAAGCCATACAGAATCGGGCTAGGCTTATAATTGCCCCAGGGCAGATAGCTTAGTATGAACCTATGAACCTATGAACCTATATAGATATATATGTATATATACATACACACACATATACATATATTACTACGTATAGATATGTATACGAAGATACATATGTAGAGGGTGCACAGCATATTGAACAGCCAGTATTCCTACAGTTGCCACCTTTTAAAATGGACAGTATATGATTCTCTCATACAAAAGACAATTATTGCATGAAACATATACCCACAGAGAAGTCAAAGGATATGACACCACACACAGGTTTGCATACATAAGAAATGTTTATTTGTGTACTATTACAGTTGTATATGCAATGTCATATAGCTGTTAGGTGTTTGAAATACATGCTAACTGAGGAATACAACTCTCAAGCAGATCATTTTATACAGTAATCTGAAAGCATAACATATGTTGCTGTCCAGGCCAAGGCCTTCAAGTAGTACAACAGTAAAGAAAGAATGGGTCAGAGGATAACAATCAATCAACAGTAAGTAATCCAGATATAGTTCAGCAGCCGCCAATTACACCATGTGCTCAACCTCTAGGGGGAAAAGAATTAAGTTGTCACAATGAAGATGTATCTGTTACATAACAATGCTTAACTTAAGACATCACTATCCCACTCATGAACAAAACAGTCTGTATGACAGTAAGCACTAGACCACCAATGTTCCCAAGGTGAAATGTATGAAAATGTATAGCCATACACCTTAAGGTCTCTTACTACTGATATCCCTCACATGTTGTAACAGCCTAGGTTATATATGGTGCATACCCCTCCCCCATAGACTGACTTACAGGGGCATATAACAGTGTTACATATACTGACCTCTGGAATGTACAAGGGCACACATGTTTTGTCCAGCTGTAGCCCACATATATATGGACCCTACCCCACAATATGCATGGGAACAACAACATCACTGGAATGATGGCAGGAATGGCAGCACAACATAATCACAGGCCACTACGTAACAACCTCTTACTGCATGTCATATGGACAAAGCCTGGTATATAAGTGGAGGACAGAGGCTGGATCACAGGGCCATAGTTGCAAAATTGCTGTTATACACTGAGAAAGATGCTGGTGTTACAGGATTGTTTGCAGCATACCTTTAGTCAGAAATATGAAGTCAGAAACACAAATGGATGTAGCCATGTACTGATAGCACTAAGACAGAATGCCAGTGATATATCTAAGACAAGACCTGTGTGGTGGATAGACAAAACATAACAGGCAATCCTCTGGCCATCATGTGGATAGGCCCACAGTTGAGAGCTATGCAGACAGACTGCATTCCATGCTAAACTAGTATGTACATGCAAACCATGTGACACTAGTGGTATACAATTCATATAACAACACTACTCACACTGTCTGTAGGTCTGGAACCTTATGCAAATATGTAGCTGGCCTGTATCTGCAAGTCCTCTTGTAAGAGGTATTGCTACCTGCTGTCTGTAACACTACTGGTCACACACATGAAGGATGTCCTCCATACAGGAAAGGTAAAGGGACCACACCCACATTATTTCGGAATTTATAGTAGTGGGTTGCCATGAAAGTGGTAACTGGAAGTACTACACAGCAGGCTGCATACAGGAATCAAGTGGTGGACACTGACTGGTGCAGAGGCCATTACCTGATCATGTGCATCACCTACAAAATCCATGCTGCAATCTATTCAAAGCAGCTCAATCCATTTAGTGGAAAGAAACTGAGATAGATGGAGAGAGAGAGAGAGAGAGAGAGAGAGAGAGAGAAAGAGAAAAACAAACACACATCCATCCATCCACACAGCAAACTGTATCCAGAAGAGACGACATTCCCACAACAGGTATGTGAGGCATATATGCATTTAATTGAATGTAGTACTTGGTCCATAATAATGGGATAGATGATGTGGAATGATTTATATGTGCCATCAGGTGTTGTTGTTGTAATGATGTCCAGCTGAACAATAGTGTCTGTCCCTGTGGGCAGTGGGCCATACCTGTCAACTGTGCAGATCAGCACTGACTGACAAGATGTAAGCCATCATAGCGTGTGTTGTGTACTGCAGAACATGTATACTAGTGTGACCCATAGCTGGTGGTGGAAGTAATGCCGTTATGATGGACATGTGAGATCCAGAGCCCACCACTTGCAGGATAGTTATGTTAACATGTAATGTAGCATGCACAAATGCCATAGGTGTGTAATAGGCTTACCTGCAATCTGTCATTATATATACCCCCCTAATGTTAGACTGTGTCCACATGTGGCACCATTCTGTGTTGTAGCAAGGCAGAACAGTGCAGCTGTGTAGGAAGGAGAGTTAGAGAGAGTGGACCTGATGTCTGAATGCAGCCCATATATATATATATATATATATATATATATATATATATATATATATATATATATATATATAAATATATATATATATATATATATATATATATATATATATATATATATATATATACATATATACACATGTATATCTACAGATATACAGACACCTATATGTATATCTATATATATATATATATATATATATATATATATATCCATATATATATATATATATATATATATATATATATATATATATATATATATATATATATATATATATATATATATATATATATATATATATATATATATATATATATATTTATTTATATATATATATATATATATATATATATATATATATATATATATATATGGGTCTAGGGCATTTCACCGAAAGCACATTTCACCTAAACTCAAACTGGTGTGCACTTTTCACTGAAAGCACAATTCACCTAAAACACAATTCACCAAAACACAGTTCGCCTAAAGTTGTAGATGGCCTTGTCCCCACTGTAGTGCAACCCTGGAGTTAGTATATATAGTGGGGGGGGCACTGCCCCCCACATCAGGGGGTGTGGGGGACATAGCCCCTCACATATATTAAATATTTTGAACTACATACATGAATACTTGCAATTGCAATATATTACTCTTTTCCAAACATATCTACTTAAAATATGTGGGGGGCTATGCCCCTCACACCCTCCCTTACTATATATACTAACTCCAGGGTGCCCTACAGTGGGGACAAAGCCATCTCAAACTTCAGGTGAAATGTGTTTCAATGAATTGAGTTTTAAGTGAATTGTGCTTTCAGTCAAATGTCCTAGACTGATATATATATATATATATATATATATATATATATATATATATATATATATATATATATATATATATATATATATATATATATATATATATATATATATATATACATACAACTCATAATATATATATATATATATATATATATATATATATATATATATAATAAACCAACAACGACCCAAAGGAATATATTGAAAAACAGTAATCAAAAGGCAGCGTAGGATACCAGTATATTCACGGTATAGAATCCACAAAAGTCCAATAAGTAATTCAAACTGTATTTAATAACAAACAATAAAACAAGAACAACGTAAGCGCTTTCACGAGTACACAGCTTCATCAGACGTAAAATGCATTAAACCAAGCTGTCTTATAAATACTCTAACACTCTAATCATCTATACAATTAACCACATAATTAATCAATTAGCAGTATATGCTCTCATTTAAAAGAACCATGAATAAAAACAGTTTTAAAAACACATAGTTTAAAATACATAAACTAAATCACTATCTCAAAGATCTAGCATTCAATATAGGTTTAATTGAAACTGTCTCATTGAGACCGTTTCCTCGGTGGGCACCCAGTCATAAAATCCATTTTAACTCAATACTTTCTGTAGTATTGACAATGTCACCCTTACGTAAACTCAAGGGTACTACATGTAAAATCTGAAATAGAAAATAGTGTGATGGTCCTTCGCTTAATACATGTCGGGCTATGGCATTATATGTTTCCCCTCTTCTAATATTGTATATATGGTCACGTATTCTTTCACGTAAGGATCTATTAGTTTTGCCAATGTAGTAACAAAAACAGGTGGTGCAATGGGCAATATAAACTAAATTTCTAGTATTGCAATTACCCCCTGTCTTAAGTTGCCACAAAACCATGGTATCTGGATGTCTAAAGTACCTGGATTCGTCTACATACTGACATTGTGGACAATTCCCACATTTCTTGGTACCCCAGTTCAGTTCATGTATGGTTGCAGAAGGCTGCATAGATAAATTGGGATAACACAAACGTTGTTTTAGGTTTTTACAGTTTTGATACACAAATCTCGGTACATGCCCTACAAGGTCCTTGGTGGCTTCATCAACTAATAATATGTTCCAATGATCACTTACAATCTGTTCAATTCTACCAATATTACTGCCATAAGGTACAACAATGGATAGGTGCCGATTATCAAGGTGCCTGTTGCTATTAACTATTCTATGTTCAGTTTGAACCGAACTAAAAAATGGTTTAGCTCTTGTGTGTCTCAATGTTACTAATTGATCACTGACTTCCGTAAATTCTCTGTCAGAGTATCCTCTATTTAAAAAGCCTTGCTTCAATACATCCATCTCTGCCATATATACATTATCATCACAACATATCCGGGATATTCTCATGGCTTGCCCCTTGATAATATTGCTAAAAAGCACTGGGTTATGCATGCTGCTACACACACACACACACACACACACACACACACACACACACATATATATATATATATATATATATATATATATATATATATATATATATATATATATAAATATATAAATATATATATATATATATATATATATATATATATACAATCACACACACAAATATTTATATAAATACATGTCCCCTACTGCTGAATGAGAGTACTGCACGATATGTGTGAGGGAACATCACACATATCAATACACACACACACACACACACACACACACACACACACACACACACACATATATATATATATATATATATATATATATATATATATATATATATATATGTATGCAGCAGTATGTGGGTGCAAAATGGATGGTTATGTCGGGTATGAAGCCCATGTTGGGAACACATTACCCTTGTTTGTGAAGGTGGGATTGGAAATTTGGGGAACGATAATAGGTATATTTGGGGAGGTAGGCTGGGTTGGAAGATGGACAAGTCAGCATACAGGGGTGGTATATGATACATGTGGTGGGTAAACACCCTGGATGGGGAGTTTTGTCTGGGATGTGGAAGCCCATGATCCCCCATGTGAAACAATGGGACCAAGGTCCCTACCCATGGACAGTCACAACATCATCTTCACAGCCCTGAAGGTCCTGGGCTGGGGGCTGAGCAGGAGGAGCATGCAGACCCTGTTAGTGTGTACTGAGGGCCTCTAGGTGCTGTAGCATATCCAGCAAGTCTCTCTGGAGCCCCCTATGCACCAGACCCTGGACCTGACTTCAGGTGGCAGGTCTTTGTGTGCTCCCAGGGGGGATGAACACCATCCCCTAAGGTGGTTCCACCTGAAGGTAATGCAGGACCAGGAGATGAGGAGGTCCCAGGGTAGGTCCCGGATGTGATGTGGCCTGGTAACATGGCCAGAAGAGGTAGGAGAGGTAGTTCTGCTGGCAACTGTTTCCTAAACATGCTACTGTGTCACTGTTATAGAACATATGTGGGTAGTAATAGTCCACACATTCCCGGATTATGTCTAACAGCATGCACAGATATCCCAATTAACACAAACAACAGATGTTCAGCAATCACATAGAAAACAGATCACATGCACATAATGAACCATAGTGGCCCTTACAATGGCATGCAGGTGACAGTGTCCATAACAGGCCACCAATGATAGTGCCCCAACATGGAACATGACTGCAAACATATAGCACAAATTGCTGTACAATATGATATATGTCCCAGTTAGGTCTTCTCTAGACATACCCATTGAGTTGTGTGATCAAATTGTTGTTGCAGATTTCCTGGGGGGATAACCTTACAGTATGAGGTCCTCAGATCTGTTTCCCTCTTTATGTCTTTCAGGCAATATGTCCAGGGAATGCCTGCCTATGCACACAGTGGAGGAGAATGATGTCATCATCACATACCTGGTGCAGCAGTACAACACCTTGTTTGGGCGTACAGCCCATGATCTGCAGTAGAGGACCATCCTGTGGAACAATCTTGTCCACAGGGTAAACAATGTCGCCCTGCATAACTGCAGTTATGAACAGGTCTGACATCAATGCACTGATCTACTCCTCCATGCCCGTTGGTATGCTGCTGCGGTTAGGGGAGACCAGCTTGCAGTGGGGGGGTCATGCCATCAAGCCCCCCTAACACATGTTGAGGAGCTCCTTGCCAGCCTCGGGGCACCTGCCCACTCACAAACACAACATCTGGCGGAGAGCATAGTGGAGGTGAGAGCTACCCACACAATTGCAAAGGAGCGTGCAGGTAAGGCCACAGGGCACATCAATAGACCACTGTTGCGTATCCATCCATATCTGTTAGAGTTATATCATACATATGTGAGATGAAATATATATAGTCTTATGCTGTGTTGTAGTAATAAACAGATGTGCATAATCTGTAGTATTATGGGTTTGTACTGTTGATGTACTATAATGCTGCACCCACCCTGTACCAATGCCACAGGTGTGGCTACTGACATTGCATCTCTCACACAATTATGTAGGTCCCTCTGGTATACCTCTAGGACAGCAGCCTGTAGTTGGTGAGTATGGTGCTTGTTCAGGTTTGCCAATATGTTATGGTCATGGTATATTCCATGCACACATTTAACACACCTACCCATAATGCATGCTGTACATGTTCACATATTTTTGCTGTTACCTGCACTGAATCAAAGTGGTCACCATGAGGGTGTATCTGAATGGTATGTAAGACTCCTGCAATACAATTAACATCCTGTCATTGCATGATGTGTGCACAGAGATGAACATAATGGTGGGACAAATGGCCTACAGTAGGGACTTGTCTGAAACATCACCCTTATACAGTGCTACAGCAGTGTATATACTACTATTACAATGGCAACTGTTACAGATCTACACTACGGCATATCACAATACTGCAGTTCACAACCCTTACAACCTGCAATGTGGTCCTAACATGAGCAATAAATGTGTAATATAGAATCCTATGTTAGGACAGCAAATATGGGGAATACATACCTTCACAAACACTGGAAGCATATGTGTGCATACACTCCAGATAACATATAGTGGAAGCAGCTTTTGAGGTACTGACAGCATGCATTCTTCATGAGTATGGACCTTCCATTAAGTACAGGTCCCCAATGTCACACCAATAAATGGTCTGCTGTTCAAGATGTTTGGCCATCAAATGTGCCCACTTACCTGAAACAGAGGCAACTGTGGCTTTCGCACATCTTACATGCCGTGGACATGTAGCCATACCTCACCATTGTATATACCATGGCGAACAGTGCAGACAGTCAGAATGTATGGGACAGGATTAATGTAGAAAATAAACAGATGGCCATCCAAGACAGATGATGTCACATGTTGCAAACTGGTCATGCAGGCTGCCTAGTAATATGCCACAACACTGAGGGAGTTGCAGGAATGTCTAGCAAGTATTAGTTGTGCAGTACCCATGTCGGCAATTGCATGGACTCTGCATAATTGTGGTCCATGGATTAGGGTAATCAGATGGGACAGTTGTTCCACAGGAAACATCAGCCAGTCCTCTCTACAGGTACTGTATGAATAACAGCATAGGTCCCCAAAAGGCATGCCTTGCAATGCGTACTGGTGTACCAAGACCATGCTGGAAACCTACAGACAATATCAATTAAGATACATGTGCTGCACAACCAACACCTCACCTCACCTCAAGCCCACCATCCCCATCTGTACCTTGCCAGTGCTAGTGTACACTTGTATGTTTGCCATTCATTAGCAGGGACTAGGCTGGTAGACATGGTGTTCAGTGTTTGGGACACTGCAAAATGACACATATGTGTAGGCCATAGCTGTCAAGCATCTGCAAAAAGGCTAAGGGTGGGAAGGGGTTGTCATCATGACACAACAGTGCACTGAAGCAGAGATCCAAAGGATGCTACAAATGGCTGTATCTGCACACAGTCAAGGTCAGAAACTGTGGCAGACATAACCCTGACTCCATAAAAATAGTGATGGCACTGTGTGACCTCCAAGGGATGTGCACATGAGTTGACCTTGCAATCATGCAGAGTTGGAGGACATTTGTATGGCAGACTGACCAAATACTGGCAAATGCAGATGGTCCATGCTAGTATACCCCTGCCAGGAGTAGTAACTGCTCTAGTACACATAACAGTAGGTGCAACAAACCATCATGATAAGGGTCTGCACACATATGCACCCACAAATTGTATGCATCTCAATCAGCATCTGCACAACTAACACATTTGTTTGACACTGCATTTGCTTGCACAGGTCATATGTCACATATCAGGTTCGTGTAATGTTAACATTTGCAGTAATGTGGCCCCATGGCATATCAAGAAAGAGGGTGTGATATCAATAAGGGTGTGTACACACCCCATAGCCATGGTAAGGTTTGAAGCTTGTCAGTGTAATTGTATTGTATTGGCCTTACATGCACCGCTGATAATGAGATCTGTAAATCAGACATCAGGCATTTACAAATGACATCTGTCCACATGTCATCCCAGGTATTTGTCGGACAAACACATAGGGGCTGTGAGCAGCAGAACAAACATAACTGAAACAATAATACACATTCAGCAATGGTGTGTACACCTGTGAGGTATGGTGCACAGTACATGCCAGGGTGTAAAACAGGAGCACAGCAATACTGTGTACATTGCAGGAGAAGGGGCATCACCTACTAACACAACCCATGCATCATAGAGATGTATAATGTTGCTAGCAGGGATTGAATATAGCTTTACTGCATGCTGTTGAGTGCCATGTGGCATGCATGTTGACAGATGGGTAATGGGAGGTCTATGCATAATGTCGTTGTGCAACCTCACCTGTAAGTGTGTGTGTGTGTATGGGGGGTATTTTGTCTGTAAGTGCAATGTGGTGGATTGGAGCAGGGTTGTTGTATGTAGGATGTGTGTGTGTGTGTGTGTGTGTGTGTGTGTGTGTGTGTGTGTGTGTGTGTGTGTGTGTGTGTGTGTGTGTGTGTGAGTGTTTGTGTGTGTGTCCATGTATGCACATGTGTGACTGTGGGTTTGTTCATACCTCTCGACTTCCCTTTGAAATCGTGCAGTACATGGACATGGACAGACACATGAGACACCAGGAATACTTTTATGACATGTAATCTCAGGACAGCTGATAGTATAATAATGTCTGTTGCATGAAACATGCATTGGGCAGGAAACTAGACACCAGGGATACTGTTTTAATTGCAATCAGCAGAAAGGTGAAAGAATACCCATGTATCCAGCACTACAGATGCATTGGGGAATTACTAGACAACACCAGAGAGTGTTTACAAATATTACTGTAGCCACATAAAAAGTCAGTAGAGCAACAGATCGTGCATCTACGGAACAATAGTTACTTATGACAATCCAGTGTGTGACATTATTGAGTGACTGTAGGAGTTAACATCCCACTGTTATCCACCCCAATCCCAAACACAGTCACAATGCCTATACAAATACTGCCCCTGGCAGAAGTGCCACATCTGGCACCACCAGACGCATGTTTCAGGCTGTCATGGAGGCACAGGCATGTATGGAATGATACGCCAGACAGGCTCTAAGGCTGCAGAGGGATACTCATTCAGCTGTTACTGACAACATCCTTGATCTTGCAGGTGCCCTCCATTATTTTTCAGAGGTCATGGATAGACAGTTGGGTGAGATGGTAGGACTCCTCAACCATGGAATGTCCATGCTTGAGCATGTGGTGAGAGTGGTGTGATGACCACGTGGACGTAGGCCAGCAACACCAACAACTGGAGGTCGACATGGATGTGCAAAAGCACCAAGCCGCTCCTGTAGTGGTAGTACCAGCCCCAGCATTGCAGGGGTGGTGCTGTCCACACCACACCAGAGCAGGCCACGTGCACATGCCCCTGGCCAGTTCCAGGAGGAACTTGGTTCTAGTGGACATATGTCATAATCAGGGGACAGTACCATATCATCGCTTGTATGTGGAAACCCTGGCAGGCACAGTTCTCATGTCCGTGGCTGGAGGTGGTGAACTGCACACCCTGCCAGGTATGGTCTGTAGCTGTCTGACAAACACCTGTATAGGGCAGCCACATGGCAGAACTGTGTGCTTGCATACTCACACACAATACAAACACAGCTAGGGCAACCCCATACCTACACACACCACATCACCATGGCCATATCAATAATTAAACCCCCTCACTCGCACATATGGTGTCAAACATATAGCTCAGCCTAGGTTTCTGGCAAACCAACAACACAACCTGTGCATATGATGATACCTGTGCCACATCCCTGTCATCCATAACATCAATACAGGGACAGGCTAATATGGTTCTGATGACACAGTGACTGTACTACAGTGTACCAGTGTAATGCTGTGTAACATATTGTCAGCAGTAAAGTTTAATGCTTACATGTCAGGAAGTGTAGCTGTCCAGCCATGATGCATTATAGCTGTTATTAGCACTGAGTGATTGCGGTCTCCATAATGTAGTCCATTTGTGATGTAGGTGTCCATGTGTCAGCAGGAGGATGGTCTGCTTTTGTATCCTACAAGGGGTATGGCACTGTGGTGACACCTTAGCTGTGCCATATCATGGGTACAGGTGAACATATGTCACAGGTCTATATAACAGTTATTGTATGTGCCACGTGGCTGATAGGCCTGGGGTGGTGTATACAGGTGAGTGCATGGTGGCTGCTGTCAGCAGCCTTTCTACAGTGGACAATGGTAAGTGTACTGTGTGGTACACACCACATGTTTGTGATAATACACACAGAGGCTTTGGTGGTGATACAATACACAGAGAATACTGTACACATGGATGTATGTACCTGTGCAAGGAATACATTGTAGCCTATGTAACTCCACCAAGCCAGAATAGGCACAACACATTGGGAAATAAGCAGTCTGGTACTGTAATATCATTGACGATGGTACTGAGAGGGTATATATCCCCTTCCCCAATGTAGTGCAATCCTCAACTTGGTAAACATAGGTGTTATGGTGTGGGTGGCACAGCCCTACCCTTTGGTGGGTGAGAGGTGTTGTAGAACCACAGATAGTGTGACAGACAATTACCTCACCTGTTAACATGAACTGTACAGTATTACCGCAAGCTAAGCAGGGGGATACACTCAACAGTAACTGCAATGATGGTGGCTGTGTCCACAACAGCCACACTCAGCTATATATATATATATATTTATATATATATATATATATATATATATATATATATATATATATGAATCCCAGTATCACTGCACACCTATACAGTGGGGAAGAGGGCATTTACACATCTACCACTAGTTGTGATGGAATGTATGTCCACAGGATGATACCTGTGAAATGTTAGCATATGCCAGGCAGGTCTCAGACAGATGACCTCCTGGGACATGTATATTCTGCAAACAGAAGTAGATTCCTTCACATACACACACAGTCTTACTTGGAAACACTGGGACTAGACCCCTACCTAGGTATGTAGTGCTACTGATTTGTGTGGCCTTAATTGCACACACCACAAAGCTTTTAGGATGAGGTGTGTTCCAGGTTATATGTTACATGAAGAACATCCCCAGCCTGTACAGTATGATAATGGGGGATGTATTGGTTGTTTATGGACAATACATAGTGTGACGTACCATCAATACACATTGACAAACACATAACAGTCAGACACACATCCGAGAGACCTGGGCTTATCAGTGCTAACTACCTCATCAGTGTGTCAATTGTTTTGCAGATAAGTTGCACACAGCACATGCATAACTGGGCTGGATAGTGTTTTCAATTACCTGTATGGTTGATGGTGACAGTGGTCCCCATACAGTGGAACATGGGACATGTACTGGGGTTACCATGGTGTAAAGACCATATACCCAGCGCCTACACCCCACAGTGGATATTGTAGGCACTGAAACACATGATAACACTCTGACATACCCATCATCACACATTGACCAGGACTGCAATACAACCCCTTGTCTATCCCAAGAGTGCTACTACAGGGATATGCATCTAATGCACATGCCACAGGCATAGTAGGGTGATGCACTGTCATGCCTCTTCAGTGGTCAGAAACATCACTATCCATAATACTGTGTGGCAAGGCATATTTTGTAATAAGAGAATGTGGCCTCAGAAAGCTGTACCCTACATATATACACACATGCACACATACACACACTTGCCAGAACTCAGTGGGTATTCCATGCCTATCAACCCATTTGTACAACAATGTTGTGCTGGTACTGCAAGGTCCAGGTAGCCGTACAGCAGCAGCCACATCTAACTATGGCAATGGGAGGGGGCAGTGGGTGTGAAAGGCCTCAGGGTATTCTCCACTACAGGTCTACAAACACACAGACACTGATATTCTCAGTAATGCACACATACACATTTGTCAGTACTGGGGTCCATCAGTGCAGGTGTTCATAGGTGTGTACCAGGCTATTGTCCATGGAGAGATGGGAAGTGTAAGGTGCATGTGCCAGCAGGCCATCTATCAACAGATACCACAGGGGTGATCGTCAGGGTGAGAGTTACATGCATCAGCCAATCATCTGGATGCCTCTTGCAGAGGGCCAGTGAAGTGCTCCTGTTGACATGTATGCATCATGTATTACATAACATGGTCAGTGTCTGTCTTGGAGACCTGTACCGAAACATGTTCTGTTGACTGTGGTAGTGAAGTTGAGGTATCCATGGCATGTGGTGCGTACAGGGTGTGGATTCCTAGCTGTGGCATTCATAACACAGCTGGGCAGATATGTCAGTGTCAGTCAACCATAGATTGCCTGTAAGTAGCCAAGATGGATACCTGACATCTGCACATCTGTACAGAGGACAGAAAGACTTCAGCTAGCCAACTAGCTATACATTAGGATGAATGTGTTAACAGATAGATGTCTGACACTGATAGGTATGCCATTACTACATGATGGGAGCCCTCACTGACATGTGCTATACACACAAGAGTCTACAGTTATGTTCCACATGTCAGATCATTACGCAGTAGGAAATATTTAACGAAAGACAGCTCACACACCAGGAACAGGACAGTGAGGACTCAGAGTCCATCTCTGCATGCAGGGGTGTTTGGTTCCAGTACTACAATCTGCAATCTACTCTTACTTGGGAAAGCACTGTCAACAGTAGTAATGTGATGATACACTACATGCTAGTGTGACTGCATATAATCTGGGATATTACCCATGTATGTAACACATTGCAGAGTCCCTCATTGACTGTCTTCAAGAGGAATCTTGATGAGTGGATGGGAGATCATAGATTTACTCTGGGTATCACTTCTGTGTCACTGTTAGACAGAGGCACAGTATACTAACCTCGAAAAAGGGCATAGCAAAATTCATTTAAAATGGGTGGCGAAAGCCAAACACACTCTGGCTAGGCTTGTAAATGCCCTACGGCATATAGCCTAGTATGAACCTATGAACCTATGAACATTCAAATGGAAAAGAGTGTTGTACAAGGCGTATATAGTCAGGTGTCCCAGACAGTACCCCTTGTTACTGTAATGACAGCACATATGCACATGTTATATACATGGCATTAAATACACTTATTAAAGATGTCATTACCCTGCTATTTTATCAGGCCAGAATGTGAGCACTGGTTGCCAGGTCTGAGCCATGCTTAGCAGGTTTCAGCATTTCGGCAATATAAATGCTAAGCACATTTGTGCACCGGTAAGCGAAGCCTACACTGTGTAAGTGCCTGTACATTTAACAATATGCTAGCAGTGCTTACCGTCGTGCAAACCTGAGAAAACCTG
>NC_056740.1:500892329-500964829 GCF_019279795.1 Protopterus annectens | reverse complement strand
GTGATAAAGGAGGGATAAGGTAGGTGTAGTACATGTGCCTGTCCACAAGAACAGGTGTCAAGGACGAAACAGCCACACTGTCTCAGGCACTCACACACATTATCACAGTTGGCAGAGTCAGGATTAGAATGCCTAACTAACTAGTTTGCTACACTACAGTATTACACAGGTATCCCATGCCCCACAGAGGTTATCAGGCTGATATATGGGCAAAGGGTATGTCAAGGTGACTGACATCAGAAGGCATGCTTCAGTAGGGCAATGGGGGTGTATGAGTGTGAATAGCATCCAAATTATTAATCTCCACACACACGCACGCACACACACACACACACACACACACACACACACACACACACACACACACGTTTACAAGTACTGACATGCATGGGTTCATTGCTTCACAGGTGTGTAGTGGTTGACTGTGCCAGAAGGCTGTACTAGGTTAGGCAAAGGGTATACCTGGCATCATGGCACATGACAATGGTCTGCAGTTTGGCTCAGGGGTGTAGTCCCTGGATTGGCCCACACAGGTGGGTATTGTATTCACCATCCAGTCATATGGGTTACTATTGTGGGTGGCCACTGTTGTGCAATGCTTGCCATGTATGTGTTCTATATTCCATAACATGGACAGTGTCTGGGATGTGCACCCGTCCCACATGCATGTTCTGTGACATGTGGAAGTTTACCTGGGATGTCTGGGGTATGTTGTGTGGACAGACTGTTATTATCTGATGTGGCATTCCTGACCTCATGTGGTGAGAACTGACAATGGAAACCAGGTTGACCCTGCACCTACATTGACATCACGATACAGGTATTCACTGGTGTTAGTGGCATCTGTCCATACTGAACATGTGTATAAAGCATGGTATTTCCTTTGTAGGTTACATTTGCTGACTCTACAGTTGTTGCAGGTGTCCAGTGGGGAACACAGCAAAGGACCACTGTATGCAATCATTTGCTTATTGTAGGGATGAGGCAGGGTGCCACGTCCTCTGTAGTCCACTGCAATCACATGGTTACTATCTGTGGGCAATATGCAGGGAACTACCAACATAGTGTGTTTGTATATGAGACATGGGTGGAGAGTCTTCTCCGGCTAATACAAGGGTTGCCTATATCGTTCCCCAATCCATAATGTCACATGTAGGTGTATGGATTGGCTACACCAGCCGCTCTGCTGTTTGACATCTGTTGTCCTTGTAAGGTGGACATTGTGACATATAATAGGCCCACCATATAAGAAATTTGCAAAATCCACTCCACAGTAAGTACTGTTATTACACACTCATAGCTACCTCCATACAGCATACTGATGACAAACACACCCACACACAGTTGCCATGTCTGGGATTAGAATTCCTACCTAACTAGTACATCACACTACAGCATTACGCAGTTATAGCATGCGCCACGGAGCTTACTGGGCTACTTTTTCCCTAAAGGTGTATTTCAAAGTGAATGACATCAGCAGGCTTGCCAAAGTAGGGCAGTGGAAAGTGTATTGACTGTGAATGGCCTCAAAAGCATTGATCCCTACACAGACAAACAAACACACATACGGAATTTCACAGTTGCCATTTCTGGGATTAACACTCCTACCTAACAAGTACATCACACTACAGCATTACGGAGTTATAGCATGCGTCATGGATCTTACTGGGCTATTCTTTCCCCAAAGGTGTATTTCAAAGTGAATGATCTCTGCAAGCTTGCCAAAGTAGGGCAATGTAAAGGGATTTTGACTGTGAATGGCCTCAAAAGCACTGATTCTTATACAGACAAACACACACACAAAGTTTCACAGTTGCCATGTCTGGGATTAGAACTACTACCTAACTAGTACATCACACTACAGCATTATGCAGTTATAGCATGCGTCATGGAGCTTACTGGGCTACTCATTTCCTAAAGGTGTATTTCAAAGTGAATGACATCAGCAGGCTTGCCAAAGTAGGGCAATGGAAAGGGATCTGACTGTGAATCACCTCAAAAGCATTGATCCCTACACAGACAAACAAACAAACACACATGGAGTTTTACAGTTACCATGTCTGGAATTAGAACTCCTACCTAACTTGTACATCACACTACAGCATTACACAGCCATAGCATGCATCATGGAGCTTACTGATTTACTCATTTCCCAAAGGTGTATTTCAAAGTGAATGACATCAGCAGGCTTGCCAAAGTAGGGCAATGGAAAGTGCGGTTCATAGGTGCATAGGTTGGTACTAGGCTATCAGCCCTAGGGCCTATACAAGCCTAGCCATAACACTTCCCGGCTATTTCTTCCCACAATAATTACTTCCCTGGACCCCTGTCTAGCAGGGCGACTGACGTGATCCCAGGGATGGATTTCCTATCTCCCATCCAGTCGTCAAGGTTCATTCTGAAGAGGGCCAAAGAGGCACTCTGCTTGACATGTATGGGCAGTCTATTCCAGAATCTGGTGAGTCTCTGGGTCAGGGACCTATCCGCCCAGCATGTTTTGTTCATTGTGATGACAAGGTTTAGATCCCTGGAGCGTGTGGCTCTAAGGGATTGGGACTTCTTTAAGTGTAACATGTCCAACAGCGGTGGTTTTGACATGGCCTTGTATGTTAAGCAGAGATTGCCTCTGAGTAGATGATATGTGACAGAGTATAGCTGGATGATTTTTAGACAGTCAGCAAAGGGCATCTGCTTTAGGCCTGTGATTCTTTTAGTGAGGTATTTCTGCAACCTTTCTAGTTGTTGCAGATGTCCTGAGAGGTACATAACAAATGGGGCATTATATTCTATAATGGGTCTATTGAGAGATGACTACATGGGACAATGACCTCCTTTTTTATGGATGAAAAGCCCTTAGTGAAGAGATGTACCACATAGGTGGATTTCATGACTGTTGTGATTATCTGGTTATCGAAGGTGCGACCACTGTCCAGCTTTGTCCCTAAGTCTCTTATCACACTTTCGGTGTTTAGTGTACTGCCACCTATGTGGTAATTCATGGGTACATGTTTCTTCCCAAAGGGGATAACTATACATTTCTTGGCATTGAGCTTGAGCCCATGGCTCTGGCACAAAGCATCTGTTTCAGTAAGGCCCTTTAGTAGAATATCCACATCATTTGGGGATTCAATAATGGATCCCAGTTTGTAGTCATCTGCGACTTTTGTTAGCCAGAGTCCCTTAGCGTTGGCTTGTACTTTAGAGCAGTAAATGCCAAGCAAGAGCGGTCCCAGGACTGAACCCTGAGGTACTTCAATTGTCACTTGTCTGGAGCTGGATTTGGAGTCGGCTACTTTTACAGTGTGGGTTCTGATAGTAACCAGTTGTAAACCCATTGAGTGATGCAGGGATTAATGCCCAGTTTATTATGTTTATCTATGATTCCAGACTGGGGGATGGTGTCAAAGACCTTGGCAAGGTCCAGATAGGCTGTGTGGACTGCCTTATCATCGTCCACAGCTCTGGAGACTGATCTGAAGATGTCAATCAGGTTCAGGAGACAAGATTGGCCCTTCACGAATCCAACCTGGGTGGGGTCCAGTATTTGAAGGTTGCCAATGTCTTTGTTTATAAATTCCATGATAATATGTTCCATGGCCTTGCAGATCAGGCATGTCAGACTGATGGGGCAGTAGTTAACAGGATCAAGGTGGATCCCCTCTTGTGGAGTAGGATAACTATAGCTGTGCACCACATGACACTTAGGTGAGGTGCAAGTTCATTTTGTAGTTCATGTAGTACACAGTCCAGGATGTCTGGACCCATGGATGCTGTATTCTTAGCTTTGGAGAGTGTGGTTATTACCTGTGTGGTCATTATTACCGGAATCTGGCAAGCTTTCATTATTCAGATGGGCCCTTTAGGGAGTGAGAGGGAGGTACAGTTGGCATTGAATCAATCTGCCAGGATATTGGCAATATCCTTGGGATCAGTATATTTAATGCCATTCTTTTTTAGCCCAGAGCAGATCTGAGCATTGCCATTTAGATTCCTGACATAGCTATAGAACGGCTTGTGGTTGTCTTTGGAATCTTTGGCTATATTATATTCATAACTAGCTTTGGAGGATTTTATGAGGACTCTCAGCTTCTTACTGAGGCTGGTAAGGGAGTTTTTTTTAATCCTGGGATTTTCCTCATTTCTGCAATAGTTTCTTCATTTTGTTGTAAAGTTTGTTTATGGCATGGGACCACCAGATTGGCTTCCTTTTCTTGGAGAAGAGCATCTTGGTTCTATTTGGGATGGCACGATTCATGCACGAGTGGATGTGCTCATACAGTGCCTTAGTGCAGGATTCATCAGTTGAACTTTCAGTCCCTGTCTGCATGGGTGTCATGAAGTTTGCCACTTCTGACTTGTGTAGCATTGGAGATGTTTTTTTAAGGAGGTTTCCTTACTGGGGGGTGGGGGAGGGATGTGGATGTCAAGGGTGATTAGCTTATGGTCAGACCTGACCACAAGGGGGTGACTATACGTGTGGAGCATCAATTTCCCATGTTGGTAATGTCCAGATCTGGGATATTGGAGCCCCTAGTGGGACTATGGGTTAGTTGATCCAGCACATTGGGAATTATGAATTCCAATAACCATTGGGCAAAGGTGTTGGTACATGAGTTGCTTTCCCAGTTAATGGCAGGGTAGTTGAAATCACCCAGTATTAGGGTGTTTGGTTGTATCTTAATATTTTCCAGAATGTTTAGAAAGGTGTAGTGATAATCCTGGGGCATAGTGGGGGATCTGTAGCAAGCTATACAACTTGGATTGCAGTCTTACCTAGTGTTACTTGCATCTGGAGAATTTCAGACACATTGTGTTGGGTAACTAGCTTGGTGGTGTAAATATCCTTGGTGAATATGGACACTCCTCCACCTTTAGTGTTTCGGTCCTGGTTTGGTGGCCGACAGGTGTGGTAAGAGTTGTAGCCTGGTATTGCAGGGGTGCTCTCTGGAGCCTTCAACCTGATCTCTGTAACTGCACAGATATCAATTTTCTCCATTTTTAGGAGTACCTAGTGACTGTGAATGGCCACAAAAGCATTGATCCCTACACACACAACCTCACAGTTGCTATGTTTAGGATTAGAACTTCTACCTAAGGTAGTGCAGCACACTATAACATTACGCAGTTATAGCATGCACCACGGAACGTATAAGGCTACTTCTTCCCAAAGGTGTATTTCAAGGTGTGTGACATCAGCAGGCTTGCAGGGCAATGGGGAATGTAGTGACTGTGAATGTTCACAAAATCATTGATCCCTACACACACACACACACACACACACACACACACACACTTACAGTTGTCATGTCTGGGATTAGAACTCCTACCTAACTAGTACATTACACTACAGCATTATGCAGTTATAGCATGCACCACGAATCTTAGAGGGATACTCCTTCCCCAAAGGTGCATTTCAAGATGAATGACAACAGCAGGCTTGCCAAAGTAGGGCAATGGGGAGTGCAGTGTGTGTGAATGGGCCATAAAACATTCATCTGGAAGCACACACACAATACTCATTCACACACATGTTTATATTTAACAGGTATATGTATACAACTGCTAGATGAATAATGATTTGTACAGTCATATTACACAATTATCACAAGCACCACAGGCACTATAGTGCTGAGGAATACCAGAAGCAAATGTGTACAGTGATTGACATCTGCACATCATGTGGTTTTAGCCAATTGGATGTGTGTTGGGTGGGACAGGCCTCGTGATGGGAGGCACTTTGTCACTGTCTGTCACTCTCTTCCACACATCTATGTATGTGTAGGTTTGGCCTATTATAGTATGTTGGATATATGTGTGTGTTCCTATCTGATGTGTGTGCAAAGCATGACTGGTGTGCAATGTGGAGTGTGTGCACAAACATTTGCAACTGTCAGATATGTATAGTCCACTGTTGTTGCCAGACATGGGCTTCAAAGCATGGGAGCATGCCCAGTATGACCTTTCATTATTCTGTTGTCAGACACAGGCTTCATTTCTCTAAGTGTGGGAGCATGCCCAGTGTGACCTTTTGTATTGACTGTGTGAATCCATTACAAGTAGGTTGTACTCCAGTGCATGCTTTTGTGTTCTACACCTACAGCTAGCAACCCGTTTCTGCAGTATATCTGTAGATCGGTTGACAGTACAGGGTCACAATGGGCAAAGGATAGTGGGTTACTGTAGGTAATTGTGTCTGTGCTGCTTCTGCTACATGGTTTTGGTGTTAGCAGCGATATTCAGACATATGTACTGTTTTACACTGTGATGTTTTATGTCATCAACTACTGTGAAGTATACATATTTGCTTGCAGTAATTTCCTGGGGAACACAGGGTGAATGAAGCTGTGTCCAGTATTGTGGTCTGCAGCTTACATATTCTTGCACAATCATGCCATTCTGGAGAGGAAGCTGCAGACACTTGCTGATGGGTCGGTGTAAATGGTTCAGCACCTTGGTACAGTGGTGGCTGAGAATCCTGTGCTTGTACATCCATCGATGTGACAATATGACCATATCCTGCTGTGGGCATACCTCACAGCTGTACAAACTCACACAGGTTAACCAGTGGCAGGGATCATATTTTTGGTCATTACCCCTTCACATTGTGGTTTACAAGCAGGTTTGTAGCCACCCATTCCTGTGTTTGTAGGCAGGGATAGTTTGCACACACAGCTGAGTTTCAGACTTCACACACTCCATGGCATCCATGCTTCTATCCCACCCTCTGTTATTCTATCCTCTTCCGCACATTATGCAGACATTATCTGATACGTTCCCTGTAGTGATCACTTCATCCCAGCAGCATTTAGGGGTTGGTCCACAGTTCATGCAGTAGGACATGGTGGACATGTTACTGGGATTTGTCGACATGGTCTTGCATTTGGGTTCTGTGGACTGTGTTATGTTGTTATTTGGGAGTCCATGAGATAACATACATTGGCAGTATGGGTGAGACACAGGCTGTTGACAGAGGACTGTAGGGCATTTGGTAGTGATGCAGGCCATCTGTAGCAGGTCATTAGATTGTGTCACTCCTACAGTCTCAGGCTGCAAGCCACTATATTCCCCTGGGGTGACAGGGTAGGTGAGCAAGGTCTTAGTGTCAATAGTTTCTGTCCTTATTGAGCCAGTGGTGTGGATGCCGGCAGGGTGCTGCTTACAGTTAGGGACACAACTGCATGGGACATTTCTTCAACATGCTGCATTCTGTGGCTATTCCCATACAGAGGTGCGGGTCATATAGTACTCATTCCCAACAGCAGGGATAAGACCTGTGAGGTACCTTTGGCTGATGATGGGGTGAGCTGGGTGCATGTGTGCTATGGAAGCTACTTGCAGCTGACTCACAGATATACATGGGGCATTCCACTTATGCTGGCTTGTGCAGGGACATCAGCAGTTTCTCAGTACTTCATACCTGTGACTTTTGTGATCTGCCAGTGTTTGGCCAGACAACATCAGTATTCCATACTACAAACCCAATTAATGTGCTGCTAACCTGTATGTACAATTCCAAAGGTATGTCCATTTGACAGTAACATTCTATAAACTCTCTGTCTAGGGTACTTCCATCTATGTACTGTTTATATGTCTGGGCCCACATTCATGCCATGTCCATCTTTCAGATGGTGACAGATATTGCATCTGAACTAGTATGGCTTACTGCTGGAATGCATTGTGTTTGGCACTGAAGTTGTGAGAACCTGGCCCTGTCATCAGCAGTACCGGCCATTGGCCACGAGGACACAACCCACCATGCCTACATGCTGACCACTCTCACACAATATACAACACACAACAACCTAACACCCACAGCTCTGCATAAGGTACAAGTGCTACAATCTATCCTGCTACTTTGGCTGGCTCAGGTAATCTGTGCTCCAGTGTTATTAAACCTACACATACATGTTACTACATTTCTACATAGGATTGTGGGGGTGGCACACCTGACAACTGTACACATTTGCTGTGACTGTACTGGTATTTCAGGTACTCCATTTCATTCTGTATTTTGACCTATCATGCAGACTAGAGGTATATCAGTGTACTACAGTTCTTAGGTTTTACTGACCTACATTTCAGTTTCAGACTTCTTACCCTTCCAAATTAGCATCCCACTGTCTGACCTGTTGTAATCTGTCTGTGTAGGTCTGGAGGAGGGCTGTTCTCCATAGCCATCAATCAGAGACCTTAGCACAGCCTTTATTTGTGTTTGTCTATACCTGTCCTGCTGGCTGTGACTGTTTTTGGGTATGTGAGCCTCACTGACTTGCATGTGTGCATCCTATGGACACACATTTGGCTCACCACATGTCCTGCAGTGGGTTTTGTCACCTTGTCTAGTACTGGCTACTATGTTGACACTAGTATTTGTTACAGATTTCATGCTGCCGATATAGGTGTCTACTGTCTCCTGGAATCCCATTCAGCCACAGATTCCCTTGCATGCTCACATCCATACCATAGATACAAGTAGTAGAACATACTGCTCCATTCAGCAATTGATAGGGAGAGTGACTTACTTTGTGGCTGTGCCAGTATTGAGGATGGTGCTGGAGGGCTGACTATGTTGGATGCACCTAGTACACTCCCTATGCATGGTTAAGCAAAGGTAGTGTCATGTTTGGCATCCCTTTTACTGTATGTGTGAGTCAGAGAGAGGTGTCACTATCTGGGTTCCTACCATGTCAGTTTATGTCCTATGCATATACTCTTTGCCAAGGCCTGGGCATACTGGGCACACCTCCTTCTGCCTACTGGAGCAGGCTCAGGTTGTTCCTCCTCCAAGTCACTCTGTGCCTGTGCAGGCCTTGGTAATGGTGGGGGGCTGTGTGGCCCTGCCCCATGCTGTTCCTGCTGCAGCTGTTTCCACAGGATCATATTGTGTAGCATGGCACAGATGATGACAATTTGGGTACATGAAGCTGGTGAGTACTGCAAGGCTCCACCAGATATGTCCAGGCACCGGAACTGTGACTTGAGCATCCCAAACACATGCTCTTTTATGATTCTGGTCTCTGTGCATGCCTCATTATGGAGTTCTTGTTCAGGTATGTGTGCATTTCTGAAGGGTGTCATCAGCCATGGCTCCAGTGCATAACCAGCATCCCCCACTAGATGGTCATATGGGATGTCCCCACTGGCAAATCTCTGGACGGATGTGTCATATGCCAGATGTGGGAGGCATGATAGCTTCCAGGGCTGCCAGCACACACGTTCATTATAATGCCCTGGGTATCGCACATGACCTCGCAGTTGATGGAGCAGAAACCCTTGCTGTTTATGTAGACCCTACCCCGCTCATTGGGTGGTGCTTTGATGTGTATGTGCACTGTCTATAGCACCCACTGCCTCTGGGTATTCTGGTATTTGGTGAAAGAGATGCATATTGCTGGTCAATGCCTCATGGGTGTTGAGGAAATATATGTGCTCACCGGCATGTGCTAACATGGCATCCAGGAACTGGCAGAGTACCCTAGATGCTGATGCCTGTGAAATCTCCATGATATCCCCAGTTGGCCTTTGGAAGGTACCTGTGGCTAGTATTCTTAAGCCTACACATACCTTAGTATCCACTGGGATGGGTTCCTCTCTGTTGGTTCTGTGTGTGAGGTGGGGCCGGCACAGCTTAACAATTTCCTATAGACTGTCCCTGTCCACCCTATAGCACTCTATTATCTCCAGCTCATGTAGGCCCTGGTAGGGTACCCTGGGTCTGTACACTCTTCTCCTCCTCCTCACTGTGGGATGGTCATCAGCATTCTCATCCTCACCACCCTCAGCCTCTTCCACAAGTTGATTTATGAGAGTGAGTGCAGCCCGTATCATTTTGTTGCTTTTGTTAGGTAAAATTTCCCCATTTCTGTACACTGGTGGTGTAGAGTTTGTGGGAGAAAACAGAGGGAAAGGTGTTTGCATAGTTCATAGTAGTGCACTGGGCTGGGCTGCTGCCTGTGTAATTGGCTGATTCTGATACATTTCACCTGACAGCTATGCTAGTTCTCCTTGATTACCTTCCTACTGCTGTTTTCCCTTTTCATTGTCTTCCTGTTTAAGCCCAGGGGTGCACCGTGCAAACACAGTGCTCAGATGTGAATGGAGCTGCTATTTCCTGGTTTACCTTTTTTTTTTGTTTAAACCCTAGTGTGTGGTGCGCACACCCATTTAGGCAATGTAAAGAGTGCTTGGTAGCTTCAGACACACACCCTTCCTTAGTTCTGCTAAGATAAGGGCAAACCCAAGCCACAGAGCTCCAGTAAGCTTACAGTATGCCTGACACACCCCTCTATGATGTTAGTTAGCTCTTAGGCTTGCACCATGGTTTTCCTGCACCTACACAGTTGGGTGCAGCCTAGCCATGAGGGGAAATCTTTGATTGAGTATCATTCTCCTCATTTGCATAGGATTGCCTGCTAATGCCTAGTTACAAGTCCCACATTGAGCCTTCCCCCTTAGCAACCACTATTCACTGGCCTTGTTGTCTTCTGCCTGCCATTGACTATAATGGCAAAATCGTGATTTTCAGAGATAGTTCTTTTCAGGGTTTTTCTTTTATTTTCCATCCGATCCCATTTGCGTGCTGCTGCCCTTCTCTTAAACAGCCAAAATTGGCCGAAAAAAAAATAAAAGTTATTTTTTTGCAACTGTTTTCCACGCCAATGGCCATATATTTGGCCATTGGCATGCTTTACACATGATATACACCCTTTATTTGGAGCTGTCATGGCTCCGTTTTGTAGTTTGCAGAAATGTACTCGGTCTGCAGGTTACACTAATCCTGCACGGATGGCTGCCATCTTCCTGGATCGCTGATTCACCTCATTTGCATTGTTTTCACCTGCAAATGGGGTAGTTAGCATACAAGAGCTGTGTCCATGCAGGAATAGTGCAGGAGCGCTTGTGCGCTTCATGGGAGCTTGTTGCTGGATCTCTCGGTGGCCATATTGCCTCCAGCAGCTCCTGCACTATTCCTGCATGCCGTCCAGAGCTTTCTAAATCCTGGGGTATGTCTACATTCCAATTTGTGCAAAAATCATAAACAGTTAAGCCTTCTAGTTAGCCTCATTAATAACACATCTAGCATTCAATGAACCAGTTATAATACCACCCGTTCCCCTTTGTTTTGCATTTTTTTTCACTCTTTGCCTCAAATTTCTTTTCCTGACTCTTTCCTATGGTACATTCTTTTAATTTTCCCACCACTATTACATCATTTTCTCATGACTTAAACTGTCATATATGTTCATAATTTCTACACTATATTTATTTTCATCCTCTTCCAGTGAGTCAACATTTGTAACTGAATTTTCATTATTATCTTCTCTTCCTTCTACTTTAGCATTTTATTTACATTCTCATTTACACCTTCATTATTTATATAATTTTCTTTTCCCCTTTCATCTTGTATTTCATCACCCATTTAATAACAATGGCCCTTGTGATAATGTACTGTGATAGCATATTTGTCATTCTTTTGCAGAATGTTTCCTCTTCCTGCACTGTTCACATTTCCTGTTATCACAGTCTTGTTTTAAGTGCTGATAGACTCACAGCAAGCACGTTTTTGTTTGGCCTATTTTTTATAACAGGTCCTTTTTCCTGTTAACAATTGCAATATTTGGCACATGAATAAACTTTCCATCATGCGTTTTTAAATTAATCCACACCTTCCCCACCCTATTCCACAACAATCTTTCATCATATTTTTAACACCAGCTACAACATTTTTTTGAAATACTGGCATGACTTCTGCAAACTCAAATGTCTCAAAACTTATTTCACAGAATGATTCTTTGTCAAAGTACTGCAATGATATACTTATTTTATGAGATGGGCCAATGAGATGGCGAGGTCCTTAATATTAGTGGAGAGGGATTCCTGAGTTTCGGACCTAGGATAGAGAAACCATTGTAGGTTAAATGAAGTCTGGTACTGGGACACTGAATAAGTGGACAAAAGTGATTAAGCATTCTTGTACTCCAACTTGTGTGTGTGGGGGGAAAGGGGTCATGTGAAGAGGATGAAGGCAAGGGAGGAACATGAGTGCTCTTTGAGGAGATTGTAGAGTTGAGATACAAGAAACAAGCTGGCACATTGTTGAACAGGTAGCCAATTGATTTATTAAATGTGATGCTCATTTCTAGAGGAGAGGATAATGAAACAGCAGACAGAGTTGGTTATACTTTGGATGGTGGACGAGTTTTTCCTGGATATGCTTGCAACCAGAGAAAGCCCATATTTAAGCTATGCTTGTACAATGCCTTTGTCTATGGCATTGCAGGTTAGTCTGAAGAGAAAGTGGAAATTTTATAGGAGCAAAATAGGAAGGATTTTTTTTCTATATTTTCTCTTTGAAACTGAAAGCTCAGTGTGGGATCAGGCCACATACTGAAGTATTTGAAGGAGATGACTTGATCAATGGTATTATCAAGATGGTCATGGAAAAGACAGTTATTACGCTATTTAGGAGAGGTAATAAACAGAATTGTTTTAGTTTTGACAGTGTTCAGAATTACCTTGCTGTTATTAAGCCATTTGACAGGAGAAAGGAATCCAGTTTGTATGCCCCTAGGAGGTCAGGTTTGACTGAAATAAGACCATATGAACGGCATGAAGTAAGAGAGGGGGGTGAGGGACATCAAGGTTTAGTTCATTAATGAAAATGGAAAAAAAAGAAGGGGAGCCAAAATGGTCACCTGAGGGACTCATTAAGACAGAGGGGTGTAAGTAGAGTGTATTTTGAAACTACACAGAGAAGTACGGATTAGGAAGATAATTTCTAAACCAAGGATGTGTATCTTGGTAATTTCTATTTCAATTAGGTGATCTAAAAGAATATTATGGTCAACCAGCTCAAAAGATTTGGTGAAGTCAATAAAAATGTCTCTCTCTTTTTTTTAGTTTCTCCAAGCCTTTTGGGTTTCTAATACCATGAAGGGAATGGACCCCATTTCTAAGTCAAAGTATGATTAAAGTTCATGAAATTAGTATTGTTTCAATCTTTGATGTCAGCCAAAAGTGTTCTTTGCAGCATCCACAATGTACCCAGTAATGACTCCTGCAATTCGTATGGGGTTATATGGATTGGTAACATATCTAAATATGATTGTAAATTATTTTTTATAAAAAACAAGTAATCTCCGTGGTATCCCCGAAGTCTCAAAACAACCCACTAAAGTGTAGTGGGTCCAAAAACAAAACAGTGTAAGAAACTTCTCTGTGTGGAAGATTTTCAGTCCATATATTTCTAGTTAATCACTGTATATTAATCAGATCAGACAACAGTAGTAGAAGTAGCAAACGTAAACTCGTCAAGTCAAAACAAAACAAAACAAAAAGTAATAATAGAAAATATATAATTGTACCGCATTACTAAGTATTCGAAAGTAATCCAAGCAAGGCAGGCAGTCTGTTTCCAGTCGAAAATCCTTTATTAAGTACACAGACATAAGGATTTTTGACTGGAAACAGACTGCCTGCCTTGCTTGGATTACTTTTGAATACTTAGTAATGCTGTACAATTATATATTTTCTATTATTACTGTTTGTTTTGTTTTGTTTTGACTTGACGAGTTTACGTTTGCTACTTCTACTACTGTTGTCTGATCTGATTAATATACAGTGATTAACTAGAAATATATGGACTGAAAATCTTCCACAGAGAGAAGTTTCTTACACTGTTTTAAATTATTTTTTATAAAACCTGTTGCTACTACTACTATTCGGACTGTATGGGTATCTTTCTTCCACATTGCTCTTATTTCTGCCTGCAGATCCTGATAGTTTATAACTTTGGCAGCTCCAGTGAGGAAGCCTTAGTGTATAGTAAGGAGGATTTTATCAACAAGTGTCCAGAGTGCAGTAGAAGTGTTCCTACCAGCCCAAACTCCATGCTGTTTTGAGAATAGCAAATGATATTGGAAAATGTAATGGGTGAGTTGATTGTAAGTTAATTTTGATAAGGAAGGGGAAGGGGGTGTCAAGTGACAGCAAGATGAATAGGAAAGTTGTTAGGGGAAGGGACATGGAGAAATGGTCAGTTAGGAAGAGATCCCATGCTAGTGCTGCTTTGAGCTAAGTGTTGGATATTTAAATTAGATTTAAATAGTAGTAATATTCCACCACCTAGTCAAGGTCTTCCATTAAGACAGTAGTTGTACCCAGGGAAAAAGTGATAGATGGAAGGGTCAGTAGATTTGATCCAAGGCTCTTTTATAGCTATGAAGTCATGTTGGCTGAAGGGGAAAAATGTTTTAGTTGGTGTTTTATTCTTAATATCATGATTATTAAGACACAAGATGAAAGCTGGGCCAGGGTAAGTTCAATGTTGCTGCAGAGGAACAGGTGCAGACAAATAAGGTGAACTTATAAAAGAACATGGATAGTTTAAGGGAGTGTCTTGTAAGAGATGAGTGATTAGTATAAGCAAGTGAGACTGGATGTGACAAGCAATGAAAAATGTGTAAGGGAGGGGATAGGATTGTTAGGGTATGCATACCTGGGCATATGAACAGGGAAGATGAAGGGAAATTACTAAGGTATGAGAAATAAGAATTTTTAAAGAGATGTATGAGACAAAGGGATTTTTTACTAAATGCCACAATATTTCACTTTAATACTTAGTTTTAACTCATTTATGATCAGAAGGTGTTGACATGTATGCATTACAGTTAGAACTTCTGTATATCAGACAGAAACGTTAAGGATGACACCAAGTTTGTAGTCATCTGAAAAACTGATTAACCAAATATTCTTATTTTGATTTGGAGTTCTGAGAAGTAGATATCAAATAGTAGGGGTCCCAGCACTGAGCCCTGAGGAACATCTCTGATCACCTTCATGTTTACTGAGGAAATGTCTGCCACCCTCACTACATGAGCTCTATCTCGCAACCAATTTGCTATCTACCTAACTATGTATGGGTCAGTTTGGAGCTCATTTATTATATTTATTATGGGTCCGTCTGGAGCTCATTCATTATATTTTTTATGGGTCAGTCTGGAGCTCATTCATTATATTTTTATGGATCAGTCTGGATCTCATTCATTATATTTATTATGGGTTATATCTGGAGCCCATTCATTATATTTATTACAGGCCAGTCTGGATCCCATTCATTATATTTATTATGGGTCGGTCTGGAGCCCATTCATTATATTTATTATGGGTCAGTCTGGACCTCATTCATTATATTTATTATGCTAGTATGCAGTATGGGGTCAATAGTCTTAGCCAGGTAGAAGTATACTGTATAGGTAGCATGCCCACTGCCTACAGTTTGGGTTACTGTCTCAAAGAAGCTGACCAAAATTATTACGTAGTATCTAACCCCAACATCAATGAACTGCTGGGGGTCAAGCCATACAAGATTTTTCATATCATAGTTAATTAGGTCAGCTATGATACATTCTGTGGCTTTGCAGATAAGACTGGTTAGGCTGATGGGTCTGCAGCTTATGGAGTCATTGGTAGGTCTACCTTTGTTAGCTGATGGCACAACAGTAGGGTGTCATATTTCAGGGACAAAACAGCTGGCTAGGCTGAGGCTGAGTTAATGTAAGAGAAGGTCCACTTTGCATTATTTGTACTGTTTATTAGACAATCAGTTATATTATCAAGCCCTATGGATTATTTATATTTTTTTGTCTTGGAGAGTACCTTCACCAAGTGTTCTTTGTTATGATGAGGAGACTGAGATTCTGCATAACATGTATAGTTGTTTTGGGGGTGAAATTAGCTGTGAATCTGGAAAACCAGTATGTAGGCTATTTCTACTGGAGCTGAGAAAGTAGTGCCATTTTGTATAAACTCTGAGCAAAGTTGGACATACCCCGGGATTCATGAACCTTGGTGCAAGGCCGGCGTTAGGCTTGCGCTGACTGTGCAGTGTGTAGATGGCACAGTAGTGCCAAATGCATATTAATGAAGGCGCGCTGCCGCCATGGCCACGTGCATAGGAAATGAGCGCGAGTGCAAAGGGTGTGTCGAAGTGCCACACGGAGGCATGGAAATGTCAGCTGTCGACTTGCAACCTAAAATGCTTGCATATAATAATTTGCCTGCAATAGTAATCACATCTGTCAGTGTCCGTGGATACTGAAACATATGCAAAGCATGCAAGACAGTTCCTGCGAAGACAAAATTAAGAAGCAAACACAAATGCACGGTAGGGAATAACGAGTCCCCATCCCTCGAACAAATGACATTGAAAACTGTGTGCCTGTATCCCAACGCAGTGTAGATAGTTATACCAAGTGGAAGTGAAACGCATCATGTTAGCCCGCCACCAATATCTACGTCCAGCCCAATGGTCAGGGTCACCAGCTGTCCCACATTGTGAGGGAGAGTACACAGCTGGGCAGATGTGTCCATAACAAAACCATGATAAATGTAAATATCTAGCGACCGTATGACAGAATTATATCCCAAAATGCATGTAATAGTCACATACAATAGGTATGTCCATATGCAACATACCACGTGACAAGAAATAGAATAAGCAAGAAAACGAAACAGAAGGAGCATATAAACTGCTACAACAATAAGCTAACATGTAGGCAGAAAGGAAAAGTATTATCCGTAGTGTTGACCGTGGGTATGTGTTGTCCAGTACAATCGGATATGTGTCCAGAATATATCCCATCCTGGACATATGAAAAGGTGGCACCCTACCAATGATCAGAGCAGTCGGCCAAAATCCACACATATGCGGTCCAAGTTGTACTTGTCAGGATGTGTCACAGTTGAACGGGTATTACCCGGGTGTACCAACCATGTCATGAAAGTTAAGTATGGGCGTGTACCTATGTGCATGATGTACAGCATGTGGAAGGTGAAACATGCCAGGGTAGTCCACACAACCATACAGGTACCTGACATATGTAGTGTATGCAATGTGTTACCTTGACCATGTCATAGGTCATCAACCAAAGCAGTTATGGATGGAGTGTCAGGAATATGTGTATGGGGGGGGTGGGTAATGGTATAATCCTCAAAGGTGAGACTGTGTTGTATGCAGAATAGGTGAACTGGAGGTGTACGAGGGAGCAGCGGGTGAATCAGAAAGAAACACAAAGAACAAGTATACACATCTGCAATACAACCTGACAGGCCATACTGTAGAACACAATCACACAAACATATGAATATTAAAATGTGCGATACAAATGTACAGAAACGTCACCGGCACATACCCACAGAATGGTCCTGATGGAACTGGCCCATTTAAATGCAACACACCTGGATGCATAATTGAATATCCATCATCCCCTCCACAGCACACAATCTGACCCCATACCTGAATGTCCACCAAATCCAGCCATACTCGGCCTACTAGCTTGGCGCAGCCACATCTACACATAGTGACCACTACTCATATGTAGTAGACAGTGTCACCCTAGGCAGTTTCAGGATTGCAAACTATGTATCCCTTGCATGTAAAACCCCAACACATTTTCGTAAAGCCAAAAGAATGGTCGGTATTGGTCTTGTTAAATTTTTGGATATCCCTCATGGGATAAGTAACTTGTGTAAACATCAGAATTGGTATCAAGACACGATGTCTAGTCCTGTAGACATCTGGACACAAGTTGAATGTGCAGTAGTGGTGCACGAGACTGTCCAGCCCTAGACAGTCATGCAGAACCTACTATCCAGGATCAAACACCTGCCCGTGACGCACGTGTCCCCACATGAATAATCGAGAGACTATATTGTACACATTCGCATAGTGGCACTTGGAAATAGGGTGATGAAGGCACTGACATAAACAGGGTACACCCTGATCCACTGTGTGAGGGACAGTCACTGTTTGGGTAGATGTGTCCTGACCAACAATGATACAATGCCAAATGTCCTGTGACTGTAGGAAATAACTATGTACCATACTGTATGTAACAGTTGGCTAAAGCAGTCATGTCAGGATAGAAAATACGTAATTTGTACAGGAAACAGACTAACTACTAAAGTGCTAAAAGTATAGGCTCTCAGCTAGGAAAATAATGAATGTTCTAAACCCGCACTGACCGTGGGTATGTGTTGGCCTAAACAATCTGGTGTCCCCAGAATATATCCCATCCTGTACATATGACAATGTGGCAACCCTACCAATGGTCAGAGCATTCACACAATAACTGGCCAGCCTCTTAATCACTCACAAAGCCAGTGACCTTTGGAGGAAAGGTGTTGAATGAGAATGACTAATGACAACAATTAAGAGTAATAGAAGCATTTAACTGCATAAAATAAGTAGTAATATGAATCTGTCAACACGTTCCAAGTTAATAGTACTAATATTGTAGAAGTGTCTGTGATTGTCCCTGATTTGTCATAGCCTTGTCCCTGTCACTGTAGAAATTAGTCCCCGAGTATCACAGAGGGCCGTACACATATGTACACCAACAGTCACATTTGTTGACAGGACTATTGCATACCTGTAGTGAATTTATAACTGATGTCCAGAATAATATTCATCATATATATGAATGAATGAATGAAATAGTCAAATGTGAAGGGAAACACCAGTGAATCCCCCCCCCTCACCCTGTATTATGTAGTGGAACCACTCCCCACCCTATATTATGTAGTGCCGACCTAATAATGTGGTCAGAGGTGCCCAAACACCTGCGTCTGTAAACACAGGTAGAATGTTAAAATCAGGACTAACTCTGTCCATGTGCTACATCTGACATTTGAACAGGTACAGGGCAGTTCTAGTCACCAGTCGGACAAGCCGAAACCCAGACCAGCACATGAACACTCTGACAATCAAACACATATGTGCCAGGACTATAAGCGTAGGAGTTCGGAATATCCTTGGAGTGAGTAGACATGCAGCATGGGTCCAGAGCAGTAGGAAATAGGGAATGTCAGAAGTGTAGTACTGCAGTTTTCCCAGCAGGAGAATGGATGCCTGATGTGTAAGTAAAGCAGTGAGGCATATGTTATAGTAGCTATGAACCATGGGTATACATATAAATGAGGCAGAACAACAATAGTGTAGTGGTTAGAGCATCCGCCTAATGTAAAGGCATTCCCGGTTCAAGTACGACTATAGCACATATTAATTTATTGTGTAATGAATGCCTCTGTGCTGTAAAGCCAACATTTAAACATGTAAAGGTGAACGCGTGTCTCGCATGAGGCCGTAAATCGGATTCCATCAATCAAAGTGGTACTTTCATAAGGAATAAGGCACATCTAATCACAAAGAAGTGGCAGTAAACATATGTAACTCACAATAAGTAGATGCAAGTGCGCCTGCACGGGTGTAAGCAGCTTGTAGCATAGCAAATGTATGTTGTCTTGTACAGCTGTAACTTTTATATATATATATATATATGTAGATAGATAGATAGATGTGTGTATAGATAAATAAAAGAAATATGCAATTATATATATCTATCTATATATATATATATATATATATATATATATATATATATATATATATATATATAAGAATGAACGCCGAAAGACGAAAGCAAACATAAGGGTTGTGAAGGGAATCTAGAGCAAGTAAGATATTATAAAGTGCTCACAGCGTATGTCAGATAAAGCTGCACAAGAGTGAGTAAAGCACCGCTATTCACACCAGAGGCAGGGTTATACCAGTGGCCATAACATCGTTGAAGTGCTACATCAACATTCTACACAGACAGAATGTAGTTCATGTTGTGACCACCTACACTTGTAACCCATAAATCGTTCATAATCCATAACACCAGGAAAGGCACGTATGTGCAAATATGAATGGAGGGAGACCCTGTGAATACACAAGATGGTACAAAATGTGTGTAGGACCCCAACGGTCTGGAGAGAGCAATGTGTAAAGGTGTATCATGGCTGTGATATCAGGTGGATAATGGCTGTTATGTGTGGAAACTCAGCACGGGTGTGCTGGAGAAACTATGGATATGCGATTATGAACACAGGAGTGCTAGGGTATGTTGTGCCGGTTGCAATGGAGCAGCCCATGGAGGTCAGCTAGTACGTAGGTGCGATTCCCAGATAGAGCGTCATCTGTGTGGAGACATACGTGAATGGGTGTACCGTCGTCGGAGGTTATGCGTCAGGGCTGGCAGCCCGGCACGTAAAACCTATCTGCCAACCATGAGCGGAATGGAGCTCTGTGTGACAACCCCAAACCGGGAAAAGCAGAAAGACACAACTAAAGGCAGACATCAATATGTTGACGTACAATCTTTGTAACACAAGCACTCATTCTATTCATAGGTTCATAGGTTCATACTAGGCTATCTGCCCTAGGGCATTTATAAGCCTAGCCAGAGTGTGTTTGGCTTTCGCCACCCATTTTAAATTAATTTTGCTATGCCTTTTTTTGAGGTTAGTATACTGTGCCTCTGTCTAACAGTGACACAGAAGTGATAGCCGGGGTAAACCTACGATCTCCCATCCACTCATCAAGATTCCTCTTGAAGAGAGTTAATGTGGGACTCTGCCTAACCTGGAATGGGATTTTATTCCAGAGTGAAGGGAGCCTCTGGGTTATGAATCTGTCCCTCCAGCATGTCCTATTTATTTCAGTGCTGAGGTTCAAGAATTGTTTGAGGTCATTGGCTGACTGAGGTCTCCTGGACTACAGCTTAGACTAAGCACCTCATTGGTTCTTTTGAGATTTCTTTCTTAAAAGCTGTCTCAGGTTTCAACTTTCTGTTACCTAAGAAGCTCAGTTGTGAGTGTTCAGCCATTTTACAGTGAGCTGATCGAAGGAAAGACACTCAGCAAACTCGGAGCTACAATATATAACATTAAGTATCCTGTTTTTTGTTTATTTTGTTCTTTATTTCTTTGTTGTTTATAGCACTTTGTGTACTGTGTATTTTTTCTAGCTAGTTTCACTGTGTGTGAGGTATTAACTGGAAATTGTCCACTCTTATTATTATTAACATTAATAATATGAATGTGCACAGAAACAAACACAGTAGCAGGAATAATAGGCTGTGCATACGAGTAATAGGTCAAATGACACTGTATCACATCACACTTATCAGCAGTACCCCAGACATGAAAAACATGTGACATCTGTCTGCTGCATTTGGCCCTGTGACTAGGCTGCTGCTCACATTTCCCGCCGAACCCCAAGGTGTTATTGCCCTTTTCACTACCAAACAGAGTATCCTTCCTTTCAAAGAGAAGGCGGTGGTGGACAGTCTGCTTGATCTATATTAAGTGTACTGGTACCCTCTCTCCCTAAAGAGACTCAGTCTGCTCCCCAAGGTGTTATTGCCCTTTTCTCTACCAAACAGAGTGTCCTTCCTTTCAAAGAGAAGATGGTGGTGGACAGTCTGCTTGATCTATATTAAGTGTACTGGTACCCTCTCTTCCTAAAGAGACTCAGTGTATGTACTTTGTCATACATATGTTTACCTGCATCTACTTTACTTGAGCAGCTTCCTTCCCTGGTTCACATGAAAGCAACCTAACAGCGGTCTATGCACAGCCCCCCCCCCACCATCCCACCCCAGCCTTGGCATACTGTCTTACTGTCTGCTACCCTAAATTAACCTTTATCTAACTTTTATATACTGAACGTCTAATTTGGACCTCATCTCCTCACAGTGCACCTCCCTCCTTTTCCCACTAGGTGGCAGCATACTCCTAATAATCAAGCCCAGCAGTAACTTCCCCATATTTTCCACTAACTAACTCTACCTAGAAAGTGTCTCTGCCCCTCACCAAGAAAACTGTACTGTTATCTCTCCTATTGTCATACTTGCTCTACTAGCTAATTTTTTCCCATAAATTTAGGAACTAAGAGTTTTAGTTTAAAGTAAGTTTGTAATCCATATACCTGTACCCCCTGCAGTTGTTCTCCTTCTCCTGCCTCTGGTCACTGATTGATTCTGGGCCTTCCTGCCTTCTTGGCTCTTCCCGCTCCATTCGCCCTGTGGGCTCACTCCACTCCCCTACCCTGCCCCCAATTTCCACCCGCCCCCATAAACCTACATTTATCCTTACCCTATAGTCCAACCCCTTTGCCAACCTATCAGAATACCCCTCAGTATTAGCACATCCCTCTTCTTCAGCCTATTAAGAGTCACTCTCTACCCTCCCATTCTATTTCCCTCCCCTCCCTACCTCTCCATATCACATCACTAACACACTATCTCTTATTAACATTTACTATCTCCCTCTACCATGCTCAGCCTTCCTTCCAAAGTCCTACTCTACTCTCCCTTCATCTTACTTCTACTATCTCTATACCATTTAACCTCCTATAATAACTGTCATGTGCCCTCTCCCCCTTTGACTCCCCAGTACCACCACACATCCCACTTTCACAACATCTCTACTTCACTAATTCCCTCCCACCCTATCCTTCTCTTAAAAATAAAAATTTCTCATCTTTGGCAACAACTACAAACCAAACCCAACTCATTATCATCATCATCTACCAAAACATAACTCTAATAAACATATCCCCAACATTACTTGCCTTCACTTAGCTGGTGACATACACCCCAACCCAGGTCCAAACTTCTCTCCTACAAATCAGTCTTGCTCCAACAAAATAATTACACATAAAAACCTCAAGTTCCTAACAATTAATGCTCAAAGCCTAAAAAATAAGTTATCTCTCTTCCATGCCTGGCTCTCCCATAACTCCCTAGACATAGCTGCCATCTCTGAAACCTGGCTAAAACCACATATTAATGACTCTGAGTTTCTACCTCCAGGATTCCATTCTCTCCGCTCCGACCGCATTAACAGAAGAGGAGGTGGAGTTGCTTTAATCTACTCTAACCTCCTAACTTTAACCATATGCCCCAACACCATTCCCACTTTTAATAATGCTGAACTAGTTATTGGCATACTAAAAATAAACAACCACAAAAGCATCTGTATTATTTCCCTCTAAATTCCTCCTGGTAACAATACCAGTACACTGGAAGATATCCTCTTATGGTCCTCACCCAACATTAAATTGAAACCATTATTTTGGGAGATGTAAACATTGACTGGGGAAAAATCAATAACCCTAATCTATCCATAACTATCAACCTACTCAACTTCACCCAACTTACCAACTCCATTACCAGACCTAACAAAACTAACCCCCCCTGGCTCCATACTTGACTGGATACTAGTATCACATCCTAACAAAGTTATAAAATGTGGTGTCAATCCTGACCCATTAGGAGAACACCTCCTTGCCTTCTTCATTTGAGCCACTCCCTCCTCCCCTCTCTCTCATCACTTTATTCAAACTCGTAACCTAACTTTAATCAAAATTCTTTCTCTAACTCCCTGAAATTAACCAACTGGAACCCCCTTAAAACTCTGCCTCTAGATGAAGCTGTCAACTACTTCAATACTTAATTCTTAACTATCCTTAACTCCCTAGCTCCAATAAGAAGAAAAAGAATCAAAACTAAAACCACCCCTTGGCTCACCAATGAGACAAAAAAGATTATGCTTCAAAGGGATAAAACATTGAAAGCCTACCATAAACACAAACAGCCTGATATGTTCCTTAAATTTAAACAACTAAGAAATCTTGCAAAAAATAGTCATTACAGACAAAAAATCTTACTATATCAAACTACAAGAAAACCACACAAAAAATCCCAAACAGTTCTGGAACTCCATTAACTCCCTCCTTAAACCAGGTACAAAAAACAATCCCTGCCCTGATCCCAGCAAATCTGACCCAGAAATTGCCTCACTATTCAAATCCTTCTTCACCTCCTCTATCGCCAAACTTACCAAGACTTTCATTAATAACAACCCTCCCCCCAAAATCAATCTCCCTCTCCTTCTTCACCCCAACCCTTTTTCAACCTCAAACCAGTACCCACCAACCTAATAAAGAAACTACTATATAAACTAAAGCCTTGCTCCAATGCCCCTGATAACATTCCTTCTACCTTCCTTAAGATAGCCTCAGACTCCGTTGCCTTTCCCATCAGCATCCTAATCAATAGATCTCTACTTGAATCCTATGTACCCAAAATCTGGCGATCTGCTTTCATTCTTCCACTCCACAAAGGGGGCAAAAACTGTAATGTCTCCAATTTCCATCCCATTGCTATCCTCTCCCCTATATCCAAAATCCTAGAAAAATGCATCCACCTACAACTTATGCCTTTCCTCCCTGAACACCAACTACTCTCCCCTACCCAGCACGGCTTCCGGCCTGGACACAGCCCTAACACCGCCCTACTCTCCTTCCTTCACTCTGTAAACTCTGCACGTGATTCTGGTAACTTAGTATCATCCATTCTACTAGACCTATCCAAAGCTTTTGACACCATCTCCCACTCCCTCCTTCTAAACCACCTATCTGACCTCAACCTGAGCCAAAAATCACTCCGCTGGTTCTCTAGCTACCTTTCAAACAGGTTCCAAGCCGTGAAATGGGGCCAAGCAACATCTACCTTCCTTCCTACCCCCACTGGTGTACCTCAAGGCTCCATTCTTGGCCCTTTACTATTCAATATCTTTATCAACAACTTTCATAAAGCCATCCCCAACACCACAATTGTGCAATACGCCGATGATTCCACTCTGATCTGCCATGCCCCTAACCTTACAGAGCTCCAAGCACTAACCCAAACAGCATTTTCTACTACTGAAAACTGGATGTTCCAAAACCATCTCTCCCTTAATGCCAACAAAACTAAGATCCTGCTCTTCTCCCCTTCCAAATCCTCTCCTCTTGATAAAAACGCTTTCCAAATAACTAGCCTCAACAACTCCGTGATTGAAATAGTAAACTCTACTAAACTTCTGGGTGTTACAATTGATGACCAGTTCAAATTCAACACTCATATTCAGCTAAGCATCAAACAAAAACACATATAAAACTTGGTCTATTGTATAGAAACATCCACTTTCTGTCTCCTTCCACTAGGCAAACCCTTGCCTCTACTTACCTCCTTCCCTCTCTACTATATGGCACTCCACTGCTCACTAACCTATCTTCTACCCTTACCTCCAAATTGGAACAATGCTACAATAAAATCTCCAAATTTGCCACCAAATCCAAATCCTCCTCCCATCACTGCACCTCCCTCCACTCTATAAATTGGCTTGAACTCCCTAATCAACTTAACTTTCTACAACTCACCACAACCCACAAACTAGTGTTCCATCCCACTAACTGTCCTGCTCTTTCCAATATTCTGCAACCCTATACCCCTTCAGATCCCTTAGATCTTCTCACCAAAACCTGATCTCAGTACAAAAACCTAAGCGCCCTGCAGGTCAACTTCTGTTATCCTTTATCCTTGCTAAGAAATGGAATGCCCTACCATCCTCCCTAAGATCCTGCAACAACCTAGACAACTTCAAAACCCAACTCCATTCTCACCTGTATCTGAATAGGATCTGCAACTGTACTCTCCAACCTACACCGGTCCTACTATCCTCCCCCTTCTCTCCAGGCTAAGCTCTATAACCCCCTGATCCTTCTCCAATCTTTCCTAAAAATACCAAAGTATTAGCAACTAAAGCATTTTTTACTCTATATGCTTAAGCTACCCAAGCGTACCTCATACCTTCCTCACCTCTTATAAAATACTAATTGCTTAAGCATCCAACATTAAAGTTTAATGTCTTGTTTCTCTTTGCTTTTTACTCTGCCTTTTTATATAGTATATATAATTTTATATAATAAGCCAATTCTTGCCAAATTGAAACTGTCAATAATTTTGCTATTTTGCTAATTCTAGTAATCTGATATTGTTTGTAGACTACCTTGTAACCACCTGTTTAACTTGTAATGTTTCGTCTGTGTCTGAACTCTTTCTTGTAATTAAAATTGTTGTTTTTGTGGAGCTTTTCTCCCCGGGCCTCCACTGAAAACGGGCCCCCATGCCCAGTGGACCTCCCCGGTAATCAAGCTGAAATAAATAATAATAAATAAATAAATAACCTGCAGTATACTGATCACAAGTTCACCGGAGTGAAGTGTCGGTGTCATAATGACTAAGGCAATAGTATGCTGTTGAAGCAGAGATAAAACCCAATACGCATGTGTAAGTGTCTATGTCCGGGAAATGTATTGATTAACGGACACACAGATGTATATATAGATAAAAATATATATACATATAGATATATATATATATATTTATACACACACACACACACATATATATATATATATATATATATATATATATATATATATATATATATATATATATATATATATATATATATATATATATATATATATATATACACAAAGATATATATATATATATATATATATATATATATATATATATATATATATAGATAGATAGATATATAGATATATATAGATATATATAGATATATACACATACAACAGGTATTGATATATACACATACACACAAAACAAATATATATGTCATTGTAGATATACACATGTACATAACTAGGTTACTTTACAGCAATTAGGGGTAACATATGTTCAGACCAGGCATATGTTACTGGGAGGTCCAATAAATAAATGTTTTACCTCCCACACCGCCCAGCTAGGCCGGTCAGACATACAGACATGCAATAAAGGTAAATACACCGCTGCATTCCAAACCACCAGCAGGAAAATACCAGTGGGAGAGATCTGCAATGTCTACACTTTAAACATGGATAACGGGGTCCCTTGCGGGACACCAAAAATTCACTATACAGGCAACCTGTAGTGATTGACACAAGCAGGATGTAGCTGTACATGGAACAGTAGGTTGTGCAATTGTAATAACACATGGGATGACAAAACATACGACATGTGTCCCGAGACGGGGAGACTGGGCAATGTGTAGGGGTGTGCTCATACCCCAGCTGCACTCACAGTAAGTATTTCTCATGAGTGCTGTAGAGGGGTGCCAGGTAGGTGAACCATGGGTATGCAATAATGGGCTTAAGTGTGCAGGTGCTGGTTGGCAGAGATGTAGTAGGCCCGCCAAGTGGAAGTCATTAATATTCCTATGTGGGCATAGCAGACACCTATACCTCCCATACCTGAAGAGTACATCTACTGGATAGTCTGTAAACAATTGGGGGAATACAAAGGGACCATATCAGTGCCGTGTACCCGATTAGCATGTACGTCCATAGTTATGAATCAGAATGTAACAAAGGCCAACTAAACACTTCAAGAACTAGTGATATTAGGTGGACAGGTGGCGGAATACAGGTAATGACAGATGACAACATATATGAGTCATAAACAGCATGTACCTCGACAAACGTGAATGAATACATATGCTCTGTGACTGTGAATGTGTCTGGTTAATAGAACCAATCATCTAAATGTGTCCCACAGGGTGTTATGCAGTGTTCCTGATACAGTGTTCATTCTCCCCCATTGGTATGTGAGGTCTGCTAGTGACGGAAAGTGCATAATTTGCTGATCACCTTAGGTAGATGATAGCATAATAGATGAGGTTTACCACCCGTATGCCTTTGAGGGACACACCCGTCTGGGCAGTTGTGTCCTGCAAAATGAATGTTATGGCACATGGCCTGTGAGTTCGGGAAAGGAGGCTATATATTGTGTGTAGTGGTGTCAGAAATTAATATGTTGTATCTCAAACAGCTACATGTAATAGGAAACAGTATTAGCAATTATAATGCTACAAGAATAACCTTAACGTATGTAAACTGTTGAAGTAGTCAGTTTACTACTGGCTGTGGGTATGTGTTGCCTTGACACATGTGATAGCTCTACATATAGGACCTATAGGGCCGCCACCATTCTGAATGGCCAAAGTGGGACCTGCTCTGTAGAAATGTCAGATGTACCAGGGCAGAACATACCTACAGCCATGCATAGTACAGAAATATACATATCAGCACAAATCAAAGCGTAGTCTAGCAGCAGTCAAGTTACTTATGCTACTTCATATAACATATCAACGTGTCAGGTATACAAGACCTGTAACAAACAACTATTACAGACACATAGAATATGAGAATGTCCCCTAATCAGGACAGTTGCAATGGCTAGAGTATTGTCACATGAGATATGCGTAATGAGGGACTGTCCCATGCAAAGTGGGAAAGGTGTTACTCCTACAATCTCCCGTCATGCAAACTGAAAGGTGGAAAACGTACAGTAGGTATGCTGTAGCATGGCCCGGTGGACAGCTGCATTAACAAAATAACATTCACATGTCAGCATTGCAGAGTATCGGTTTCCATATATCAGGCAGATGGGAGCAGATCGTATGAGGAACACACATATAATATGATTATGTCACTGGACAGGCCGCCGAGTCCGTACAGTCGAACACCTACCGTCGCCAAATGGTTAGACATATTCGATACTGCAGTCATGCAGTCCAATGTAATATGCATCACAAGGGATAGCACACACCCAGCGTGAGTGACAAATGTAAGCACAAATGTCGGTGAGCGAGCGGGTGTAAGCATGTTTGTCTACCAGTATGCCAGTAGTGCACTGTCAAAGAAATGTGGAGTCTAAATGGGTATAAGGTGCTGTAACCAGAGGTCAGCAGTGCTTAACAGTGTGCAAACCCATGCACAACTGCTCCCACCTGCTGGAATGTGCCTTACCCACTCCGTATCCAAAGGCGTCGTTCTGTCCGCAAACAAAGAACCGTCCTATTCACGTGTTGGTAGCAGTATCCTGCGCACATAGCTCATGTGAATTAACAATATACCATGGCATATGTACAGACAACAGACCACACACACACCATACAGCACAGTCATCCAACAGTATAGCAATGTACTGGCAGATATGTCCGGACCACTGGTGTTTGCAGGCCTGGCCGTCCTGTGTTTCAGTGTGTGAGCATGCCCAGTATGACTGCTACGCATGTTGTCGACCGACATTACCGTCATACAGTCATGTGTGTGAGCATGCCAAGTATGGTCAACTGCATCGCATGTGTCACATGTCCAGATAGTCAGTACTGTGTTGCCGACCCCTCCGTTCTACACAGACAGGTGTCATGCTGTGTCTGCAGGGTAGCTAATGGTCATGTGGCATTGACAGTTGCTACATTTCTGCATAGCGTGGGGGGACATCCAACTGCATCCACAGTCCTACACAGCACCGGGGGTGGCGCACATGACTCTCACATGTGTACGTTAGATGGGGGGCACAGCTGACAGTTGTACACATCTGCCACTACTGTACTGGTATGCCAGGTACTCCATGTCAGTGTGTGGACCTACCTAAATTGCTGATTGGAGGGATACCAGTGTACGTCAGATCCCAGCTTTAAATACCAGCATAGTGGTGTTGGACATCCTAGCTTTCACAACCTACATCAAACTGCCTGGCCTGCTGTAGTCTGTGTGTGTCTCTGGGAGTTGGGGTCATTCATTGGGCATATCCATAGGCCATTGTACATCATTTATCTGTATTGGTCCACACCTGTCTAGCTGCATGGAACATGTGTGGGCTGTATGGACACACATGATGCTCAGCCCATAATCTGCAGTGGGTTAGGACACCCTGTGTACTACTGGCTACCATTGTGACCCCCGTATGTGCTACAGATGTCATGGTGCCACTATGGACATGTACTGCCTGATGCCCTAACATTCAGCTACCAAAGTGTCTTGTATACTCACATACATACCATAGCAATGGGTAAATACACATTCTAATACAATTGCCAATTGTTAGGTCGATAGACGTACCCTGGGGGTGTTCCGGACCTGAGGACGGTGCATGAGGGCTGCCTATGTCAGATGCACACAGTGCACCTCCTATACATGGCCGAGCACAGGTAGGGTCATGTTTGGCATCCATTGTACTGTGTGCGGGTCAGAGAGGGTGAAATCCTTGGGTACCTACTGTGTCAGTGCATATGCCTTGTGTTGCCTCTTTGCCAAGGGCAGGTCATGCTGTGCACGGCCCTGTCGCCGACTGGACCCTGCTCAGGTAGTTCCTTCGCCAAGTCACACTGTGCCTGTACAGTCCTTGGAAGTGGTGTTGGGCCGTGTGGCCCTTCCCCATGCTGTTCCTGCTGCAACTGTTACTGCAGGATAGATTGTGTAGCATAGCAAATACCATAACAATATGTGTGCATGTAGCTAGTGAATAGTGCAGGGCTCCACCGGATGTGTCCAGATACCAGAACCATGACCTGAGCAACCCAAACACATGCTCAATTACATGTCTTGCCTGTGCATCTGCCTCATTATGGTATGAGTGTTCAGGTGTGTGTGTGCATTGCTGATGGGTGTCATCAGCCACGACACCAGTGGTTACCCAGCATCCCCCACTAGGAGACTGTAAGGGATGTCCATATTGCAAAGGTGTGGTACAGCTGTGTCAGAATCCATATATCGGAATCATCATAGCTTTCAGGGCAGACAACACACACATTCAATCTAATGCCCTGGCCATCGCATATGGCCTAGCTGTTGGAGGGTATGCCCCTGCAGTGAATGTAGGCCCTACCCTGCTCACCGTGTGTTGCTTTGATGTGTACATGTATGCAGGCTATAGCACCAGTACCCCAGGGTAGTCAGCCATGTGGTTGATGAGATGCATATTGCTGGTCTACTAATCACATGTGTTGAGGACATGTACGTGCTCACTAGCATGTGTTGACATGGTGCCTGTGAACTGGTGCAATACTCTGGATGCAGATGCCTGTGAGATCCCCATGATATCCCCAGTTGTGCTGTGGGAGGTACCTGTGGCTAGTATACCTAGGCCAACACATACCGTGGTATCCACTGTGATGGGTTTCCCTCGGCCTGTTTGATGTGTCAGGTGTGGCAGGCACAGGTCAACAAGCCGCTGTAGGAGGTCTTTGTCCACCCCATAGTGCTCCACCATCCCCAGCTCATGTAGCCCCTGGTAAGTCACCCTGGTTCTATAAAGTCTTATGTCACCCCAGTAAGGGTTGTTCGGCAGCATACACATCCTCACTGCCCTCAGCCTCCTGCACATGTTGGTCTATGTTGCCTGCTGCAGCCCTTCTCATTTTGTTGGACTGTGTTGTGAAATGTCCCCGCAGGTATACACCGGTGGTGTAGAGTGTGGAAGAAACCTGTGTGTATGCTGCTTGCTCACATTACCGTACTGTTCAGGTGCGGGCTGGCCATGTAATCTGCTGATTGTGCTGATCATCACCTGTTTGTGCAGCCTGTTCACCCTGACTACCCCACTACTGCTTTTGTCCCTCCCAATGTCACCAGGCAGGTATAGACACACCCCTAGCTTAGGTGTGCTAACGCAAGAGCACTCCCAAGGCACAGGTGTGCATTGTACGTACAGTATGCCTGACCCCCCTCCCATGCTGTCAACTATATTCGAGCCCTGCACCCGGCTATCTACACACATACACTCCAGGGATCTGCATCACACCCTGGGGATAAATGGGATACACTATTGTCAACCTCATCTGCATAGTATAGTCTTTTAATGAATAGTTATATGACCCATACTGAACCTCCAAATTAATAACCACTGCTTAGTGTCACTCAGATCCGTACACAACTGGTAACCGGTGCCTTACTATCACTGTATTCAATGTCCCATGGTCTTCCCAGCAACAAAATAACCGGTGTCTACATGACTACAACCTGGAACCCTGCACACAACAGACGATGTGCATTACCACTACACCATGGCAGATATACATACATCTGAGGTTATCACGTACAGATCATCCAGCACAAACATTCAATAGTGCTGATGTCCCTAGACATATATGTATATATCTATGTCTATCTCTCTATATCTACATATATCATATATATATTATATGTATACATATATACATATGTATATATATATATATATATATATATATATATATATATACATATATATATATATATATATATATATATATATATATATATATACATACATATACACACATATGTAGATATTGCATTTATATCACAACAGCGGACCACATGACAGCAAAGCATTAGACAGGAATGAAAAGTAAACTACATGTGCCACCTGCATCATGTAGTGCTGTTACTATCAAGGCATGTGTGTTTTGTTGCATCACACTGGTCAGACTGTATTAAGGGTAAGAGTAGGGCTGCTGACATTTATTTACTCACCAGACCTATTGGCGAATGTATGTGTTGACAACCCAGTGTCTTGGCAGATTATGCGGGCTGTGGACACTATACAGGACAGCAACAAAGCACACTGAACACATCTTGCAGCTAGCCACCCACAGATACAAACACATAGGGTATAACTGCAAAACACACACACCTACCATGCCTTAGAATCGAGCACCTACCTGTCTATACTACCACACTACAGCATTACGCAGTAACGGAATGCGCTACCGAGATTTCAGCATCACAGTACTCCCAGAGGCATACTTCTAGGTGGGTGACATCATCAGCAAAGGCAAAGATGCCGATAGGGAGTGTACCGAGAGTGAGCTGTCTAAAAACATTATTCTGTCCCCAGGCAGCTGGTAGCACACACATGGCAGGGCTGGGATTAGAACATAGAACTGACTACATGACTACCTTATCACACTACAGCATTACGCAGTTACCGAATGCATTACCGAGTTTACTGGATCACAACACTCCCAGAGGCAGACTTCTAGGTGGATGACATCATCAGTAAAGGCAAAGACACCAATAGGGAGTGTACAGAGAGTGATCCATCTAAAAACATTATTCTGTCCCCAGGCAGCTGGAAACACACACGGCAGGGCTGGGATTAGAACATAGAACTGACTATCTTATCACACTACTGCATTACGCAGTTATAGAATGCGCTACCAAGATTACTGAATCACAATGCTCCCAGAGGCAGACTTCTAGGTGGGTGACATCATCAGCAAAGGCAAAGACGCTGATAGGGAGTGTACAGAGAGTGAGCTGTCTAAAAACAGTATTTTGTCCCCAGACAGCTGGAAACACACACACACGGCAGGGCTGGGATTAGAACATAAAACTTACTACCTGACTACCTTATCACACTACAGCATTACGCAGTTACAGAATGTGCTACCTAGCTTACTGGATCACAACACTCCCAGAGGCAGACTTCTAGGTGGGTGACATCATCAGTAAAGGCAAAGATGCCGATAGGGAGTGTATGGAGAGTGAACCATCTAAAAACATTATTCTTTCCCCAGGCAACTGGAAACACACGCACACATGGCAGGGCTGGGATTAGAACATAGAACTGACTACCTTATCACACTACAGCATTATGCAGTTACAGAACTCACTACTGAGATTACTGGATCACAGCACTCTCAGAGGCATACTTCCAGGTGGGTGACATCATCAGCAAAGGCAAAGACACCGATAGGGATTGTATGGAGTGTGATCAGTTTAAAAGCATAATAGTGTCCCAAGGCAGACGGAGATGAACACACGGCAGTGGTGTGAGCAGGACAACTGGCTATCTATGGAGCAGTAGTACAACACTACATAGATACGAGATGTGCCACAGACAGTACACCTTTCAAGACAGTCAATATGACAGTCTAGGAATGCAGACATCAACATGGATGCGGCAGTTAGTCTGTACATTCCTGTGAACCACTGTGTTAAATTTAGGAATCCATCCTGAAGTGGGGTATTGCCATCTGATGCTTGGATGACCACTATCGCTATACAGGATAACAATGGCCATGGCCATACACAGGGGCACACAATTGACAAATGGTGTCACAGGGCATGCTCACACACTTAGTGCATTCCAGACAGACGTGTGCTACTATGTGCCCATCTACAAAATGGCATATTGGGCATGCTCACACACTTAGTAGCGAAGGGCTGTCTTGTATGCACACAGATTCTAAACAGGGAAGGGCACGGTGTGTCGATAGTCATCATTGTTGGCATGAACGCTGTATGACATATGTCTGACATCAGTTGTGTACACAATGTCTACTGCTGTCCATCACCTTAGTTGTACCAATCCAAATCTGGCACACTAATACCACCCATGGTGTTGTCCTGGCAGGAGTGGGTACTTCGCACATGTAGTACCATACATAGACGAAGAACCTGAGACCAGGTAAACACCCTGACACCTACAGGACAACTGCGTTGTATGTGTATGCCAAATAGTGCTAGATGTGTAGCATTCGTAATCATAGCTGCCAATCTAGATCCAACAATGGGGAATACTGACATCTGTGCAGTGAGGAACACCTGGCATAAGGCTCAGTCGTGCACAATAGCACTACCACAGTATACCTCAGATACAGACATGTGTGCCATAAGACCGTTACGGACCACTCCAGGTGTTAGTGTGCTCACGTATATGAAGGCCACTCAGATGTACTGACCAGTACACTCTCAAAAGTCATCACAGATGTATCAGGTGCAGCTCACAGTGGTAAATGCTGCACTGTAGTATGTAGCCCTCACACATCACCGTGTCCTTGGACCAGCGGCACACATCCATACATTAGTACAACACCATGTTACTCATGACCAGTGTACTGTACCTAGCTGTACAGCAACTGTGCAGACTACCCATGTACTGACAGGGTTCCATCATGTGTTATGCAATGCGGTGATACCACTAATCATAACCAGGTCAGCTGTACACATAACAGGGGCCTGAGTCTTATACAGCTGTAACAGATAACTGTTGCTGTACACCAGTCAACACACCCATGTTTGGATGTGACATACATGTAACCACTGTGGATATGTACATGCCCCCCCCAACACACACACACACACACACACACACACACACACACACACAACACATATGTACATAGCATAGCTAATGCTGTCCTTCATGCAGACATGTAGCTACAGTGATTACACGCATGCACATGGAAGGTAGGTCCATGGCTGTTCACTGCTAACAGTACATAAGGTAGCAATGTTGACTGAGTTAACATTCCCTCTGTACTGGTTACCCGTGACAACTATCATAGCATACAACAGTCCATGTGTCATGTATGTCATATGTTCACCAATTGCAATGCATACAAACACGGCTACAAGACAGGAATGTAGGACCTATACACATGTACATGCAGTGGTGTGCATTCAGCTGCAATGCATGAGCAGTAGCTGATGTTTGCAGTTTATCTGTGTCCAACTACAATGTGCAGTTACAATGCAGTCCCATCACTGACACCTGTATATGGTGAAATACTGACATAACGGTAAGATGTACATCAGGTATGGATGGATGTGTGTACATAAAGTGGTGGGCCACCTCTGCAGGTGGATGTTTGCTGGAGACAGCTCACAGGTGTGTCACACGCTGTCCTACCAAAACATGTGCAAACAGTAGGCTATGTTTCCGGTAATTAAAGGTGTACATATACAACCTACAAAGTGGTCAGGGTGTCACTGACTGTAAAGCAGTTGACACCTGTAACACTTAAGTCCTCCTGTGTTCATATAGCAGCACACTTGCCGAAGGTAGCGTTGGTACACATTGTAATGTGGGCAATCCTGCTGCATGTCTGTCAGATGTATCACAAGATAGCAGGTGTTTGTTTCACAGTACTGCCATGTGTATTTGCCTGTGTGACCATGTATGCCACATATGGTGGGGAATACATCCCAATTGTTACCCACCCCTGTACACTGTTGTAGACATCTGTACATACTGCAGTGTATACAGCAAGCATAGGCAGGGGTGGTGTGTGCATCACACACGTCAGCTATCTGTATGTGCATGACGTGTGGACTCCAGTGTGTGTATGTGTATGTATGTATGGCTGTCTGGTGCATGGAGTGAGGATGTATGCTACCATTGAGAACTGATAGTGCTCCAACCCCTCAAGATGATGCAATCTACTACCCAGTTGATGCTGTCAGTCTTACGCATTACTGACTACCTGTACATGTTCATTCTCTGTGTCGCGTCAAGTGGGTGCACCGTACTGTAATGGTGATTAGCACAGAAGCAGGGGTCCTCACCTCAACACTATCCAGTGTATGTTACAGTGTTGTTGACCCTGTGAGTGTGGGCATGTTACTGTGTGTTTCTGTGTATGTCTGTGTGTGTTCAAATACTGTAATGTGACAGTGTTTTACTGCTACACAGTGAGTCCCCATGCTGTCAACTGGCCCCCACCATTAACATCAGCTAGACCGCTGTGTAAACCCCCCACACCATGTAACTGTACCTGTGAAGTCACCTGGTATGGATGTCCCGTCTCTAGCCACCATAGCCTAGTACACAGCTCACATGCTCCTGGATCGGTAGGTCTGTAGAGATGTATGGAATGTCAGCCTTACTAACAGTGAGGTAGAGGCTACGTATAGCATACTGGTATTGCCATCCATGCCTGTGAGTACTCCACATGTACACATCTGTAACTGGAAACACTGGTGCTTAATGGCACATGCATTTAGACCTTAAGGAGGGAAGCAGGGCATCCTTACCAACATGCTGTTACTGTTGCTACCAAGACACATACTGTGAACATAAAACAATGCATTCCAACCGCAAACACTGTCACGTACTGGCACATGCAATGAGACCTTAAGGAGGGAAGCAGGGCATCATTACCAACATGCTGTGATTGTTAGCAAGACACATACTATGAACATAAAACAATGCAGTCTAATCCTGTACTACATGGTATGTCTGCTGCATGCCAACAGTACACAACAACTGTAATATACAACTATCTCACTAATCTGTTCACCCTGTGCATCAGACCTTATGAGCATGTCCCTGCACTGATGGTGTGGATGACAGTGATGTGACACAGGCATCATCATATGCAAAGGGTGATAATGTTTGCCAGGGGCCTAGGCTGCACCAGTGGATGACATCATGCGTGTGGTTAGGGCCTGTGATCTACTTGGCATGAGTGGTTATTATGCATGAGGGTGTCGGTGCCCTACAGATGTTTCTGGTGGGTGCGTGTATGTGTGCACACAGTTCTGCCATGTGTCCGGCCTACACAGGAGTATTGTTGACAGCTCCAGATTGTACAGGCCAGGTTGTACAGCCACGTGACCTGTGCCTGCCAGGGGTTGCATGGGCACTACCAGACAGAGGTACAGAATGGGTACTGTCCGATGACACATGTCCACTGGAACCGTGTCCCCGCTGGGACCATCCAGGGCCATGTCCATGTGGCCTGCTATGTCCTGGTGTGGACAGCACAGCACCAGCTGCACTGCTGCTGCTACCGGCCCTATGGGAGCGGGCATGTGAGGTGGCTCATTCGCATAGACCTGCACCGGGTGGTGTAGCTGGCCTACATCCACATGGCCTACACCTCACTCCTACCAGATGTTCCAGCACAGACAGCTCACATTCACGGATTGCCATGCCACGGTCAAGGATTCCAACCATGTCACCCAATCGCCTGTCCAAAATGTCAGCAATCTGCTGTTGAGCATTTGCCAATGCCTGGATGTTTTCATTCAAAGAATGGATAGCAGCCATCTGAAGCCTCTGCCCTTCTCTGTTCAGCCATTCAGCACGTGCCTGTGCCATCATTACAGTCTGAAACATGTGTCTGTTGACACCAGCTGCTGCGCTCTGTTGTGCAGGTGCATGTCGGCCAGGGGTCCTCTTACAAGCAGCACTGGCCATATGCCTGTGTGGCTCATCTGCGGTCAGTTCATTGACACCATGGTGTGACAACACACCTTCCGTGGCCACCACACGTTCCTCTTCCGAGCTGACACATGGTAACTGTCCTACCTCTATGGCCACTGGTGATGGGGTATGTGTTGGCATGAGAACTGTGTGTGGAGAAGAGGGGGATATAGGTGGGATGACAACCACAGGCACAGATTCAGCCCCTAACAACCCTGCCCGTACCTCAAGCATATGTTCATCACTGCTAGAGTCTGTGGGGACACTAACATCAGATGGACTGCAAGACGGCAATGCACCTACATCACCTGTGAAGGCAAACAAAGACTCTACATTACAATGGAGATGCACAGACACACACACGCACAGACACACACATGCACAGACACACATGCACAGACACACACACGCACAGACACACACGCACAGACACACACAGACAACCATGCATGTGATATGACAGAAAGCATGCAGCATGCATGTGATACAGCAGACGGCATACATCTCAGACATTAGCAGTGTTATTTAGATTACATCCCTGGGTTGCACACAACAGCAAGCATGTGTCATAGCAGAAGCCATGCATTTCACACAATCATGGTAGTAAGCATGCATCCCTGTGATACACCATGTGGACCAGCACAGGTTAACAGTACACATGGCTGATGTGAGGCATATGTCCTAGACAGTAACATGTAGTATGACATGTAATCTGCTGATGTGTGCAGTGACATGCATACATGTTTGACACAATGGTGTCCTGACACATGTACAGCGGTGTAATGGTGTCACATTGCACTGTTGACTGTATGCCCTACAGATCGAATGCACATTTAGCAGATGTGTATGACCATTGAGGGTGGTATGAGGCATCTATATTGCTATACAGTGTGAAGTACAGACACAATGCCATTGCATGGAATCCTGAGGGGTCTCTATTGCTATACAGTGTGGAATACACATACAGTGCATAGCCATGACTGCGTGCATACACAATACATACATACTGTGGATTGTGCCCCACATCGCTGAGGTGTACACCCACTAAACCATGCTGTGTCATGTGAGACAGGTCACCGGACAACATACCTATGACAGCCCTGTACAACTGCTAACATGTCTTAGCTACCTGTCAACCATGTCCACACATGGCAGACTGTTCAATATACCTTGTTCCACATGACATGTATGTACCACACATACACGAGGTGCACGGCTGACAGTGATGTCCAAAGCAGCAAGGGAAATGTACGGCATCTCTGGCCTGATGCGGTGTCTGTGTATGTATGTGGAAGCTGCACAGGTGGCAACTTTCATGCTGTGACACAGTCATGATGTGCAACACATCGTATGTGGTCAAATTAAGTGACACCTCCACAAGCTGTGCACAGGCTGTTAGGATGTCCAGTGATCCACATCTACTATATAACCATTCAACAAAGGCTATAGATGGACCGTGTGTAGACAATGTGCAACAGGGTGTACACACATATACATCACATCTACTGCATGTTATTACATGTCTCTGGCCATCCTCCATAGCCATGTGTGAACATGTGTTGGCCAGATATCTGTGATGGCCATCTATGTCACCTGTCTGTGTTGCCCCATATGACATACAGCCATAGATGTCAGATACTCCAGTGTCCACAGGGTTATACAGACAAAGAGTTGTATGTTTGGTATGTGGGGTATGTTTTATTGGATAGTGTGACAATGTTGCAGCCGGACCACTACATGTCTGGGACATGTCAGCTGGCACATCACAATGTCTGCACTCATTGCAGGAGCACATTCCACAATGGTGGATCATGTGGGCTGCCCATATCCCAGCTCACTGTGTAGTACTGTTTGCGTACCCCACATGTGTTGTTATGATGTATAGTACATATTCATACATTGAACAATGCCTCCACTGTTGTATGGACAGCTGTCCACACATCTATCAATGAGAGTTACTGTGAGGTCATGTTGTTTTATTTTGTTTTTAGATATTGCACATGAGTAGCCAGTGTGATTGATGAATGCTGCGACCTGTATATCGTGACTGGACCATACATTATGTGTACATGTGTTAACTGGCTACATGGCGAATAGATCTGTCCATTCACATGCCTGATACTGATAACTGTCTCACCTGCAACAAACTGCTGTCTCTGCAGCACACCAGAGGTACCTGTATAGGGGTGACACAGTGGTTAGATCATTATCCATGACTGTATGACAGCTACAGGGTGCACTTTGCATGTTAACACATCTGCCAGTACAATAGCATATACTACGGAGTATGCACATGTGTGCATACACAGGGTAGCATACTATAGTATGCGGCATGTGTGTAAACATACCTTGCACATGATGTTACATTACATCGTGTACAGTGACACATGCAACTAAATGGGATATGATATTTCCATGTGCAGTAGTGATTTACCAGGCAACTCCAGGCTCTGTGGTTGGGAGACACCCACATCCACGATGGCAGCTAGAGTTTGTAGATGCTGTTCTGATGGGGTCCCCAAGCTGGCCAGTAGCTCCTCGGTAGGTGTGAGTGGGGGCTGGGTTTGTGGCCCACCACCTGTTCTACCTGTTTCCCTGGTGCTTGCATTGGCACACTATTTAGCATGTCGGATCAGGTCCATGCAATGTCTGCGCACCCGCTGGTAGGTGCGGTTATGGCCACCCACATCATTGACCCTCCTGCGAAGTTCCTGCCACAGGTCATCATGCTGCTGGCCATGCTGTGGCAAATGGCTGAACAGTTCCTCATAGTTATCATGGAGGTATGGTATGAGTGCATCATCCTCCATGCAACTATATGCCAGCAGTCATGATCGAAACATTATCTGTAAGACATTATGATGGAGACAGGTCACAGCATCTCAGAGATGCACAGAGACACAGATGCACATTCATGTGTATTACATTTAGTACTTATGAATAGTTGTCTTTGCAAATCGTCATGACACTCACACGACTGACATGTTTGTTTCACACACATGTAACACCCAATGGGTATTGGATATTATCACCATATACGTGTATCACCTCATTACATTGCTCATACTCCATGTGAATGCTGTTGTGATGTGGCCATGTCTGTTTGCCTGTACTGGTGTTCCTACCTATCAGCACATGCCTGGATGTGTGCACATGAATGCTGTTGATGTTGATGCTGTGTATATGTCACATATCATCACATACATTGCCTTCACGGACATGGGCAGTGACAATGCAGACATGCGCATGGAAAGCTTTACAAGCATGTGTTTTGCCATATACATCTACACGGCACTGTACAACAATTCAACATCCTGCCACGTATCGCCGCTGTTGCACATGTGATACACATGGGACAATGGCTATCCGGATGGTATTCGCAGGGATGGTTATCAACTATAAAATGTACGGCCAGGATCATGTAGTATCCTGTATGCCCTGGGCCATGTATGGCCATAGGATGTTAGGCTTTCTAGCTGTATCCGACAGCCATGTTCCCAGCGACAGGTGAATCAGTGCCACATTACTGATCCAGACAGTCACTGATACATCTACCATGTGGTCATCGCACCATGTATGACAGAGATGACATGTACAGCTTTGCTGGACAGGGTTGCATGGTATGGCAGGAGTATGTCACATGTATGGCACAGGGATCTGTCCAGCATGTGGTGACCCTTGTACTAGGATGGTGGCTGTCCATGACGTATGTCTTTCAGATCAGGATATGTACGTGTAGCATGTCCAACATCACAGTGTTGCACGTCTTTATGCAAGGTAGGCAGCATGCTGCATAGTGGAGATAAGGACTGGGAAGGCTGGTGACGCCCATACCAGCATGGCCAATACCCCTTAAAGGTGATATGTGATCCGATATTGGTCATGTGAGTGCTGAGTATGGCTGTCCAATGATCTCCATGCTCATGGACGGCACCCTGTCATGACTTAGGTTGCCTCTTATGACTACCTAATAGCCCTGGTGATGTCACTGGCTCAGGGAGGTAAACTGCACAGCACTATCCCTTACACACAGTGTCCATAATGTTGACCGCTGCTGAGATGGTAGTTAATGGGTACACGGTTATTAACATAGCGGTGACAATGCAATAAGCTGCTGTCAGATTGTGCACATATGTCACGCACCTCACCAACAAAGCCCATGCTGTATGTTATCCACAACACTGAGTCAGCTATTGCTCCTAGGTCATGGCCATTCACATTCTCGCATATGCAGATGCCACCCATTTGTCTGTGTGGTATGGGCTACAATGACAGGGGAGTACAACACATTAACCCTGTTTACTGTAGCTGCCACTGGTGTGCTATGCACATGTCACTCAGACACCTTTTATACTGTTGCTTCTGTGAACAGGCCACTGCTAGAACACTCCTGTGACATACAATGGTACATGTAGTATACTGAGTGTAGGTGGAACACAGTATGTGTGATGATGTCCTCTGACCTGTCACAGGTATGCTTTGCGGTGTGTATACATCAGTACTGTCATCTACATCTGTACTGCTAACAACATCTACGTTGATTAAGGTTCATAGGCTTTCAGACCATACTCAGCAGGGTGATAGTGCTGTGCTTCCCATTATGAGTGGCGTCTCCACTTTGTGGGTTGGGATAACTGTTAGTGTGATCCATTCCATATTTTCACAGACTGCCATGAACCTATGTTTTACATGGCAGTGTATGTGTTGAGCCAACTGTTTTGCCATATGTGTATTCTACGACCAGGGATTTGGACAGGTCACATGCAGCCAGAGTGCACCTTGTACCATCATAGTTATGGTTTCAGGGGCTCTGTCATGTTCATGGATATGTGAGTGTGTACCTATTGGGGGGGCAGTGAGTTGAAATTACCCAACACCCTATCTGTATTGCTTATGCATGCTCAGCACTTGTTCAGAACATGTACACACTTCATGCGCTACTAATTACTTTATCACTCAAGCCTACTCATTTCCTATGGGTAAACACTGTTTGTCATTACATTTCCAGCATGCTTGCAGTACAACAGCTGTTGTACACACTTACCTCACATATCTTGTGAGTACTGGTTGACTAGACAGGCATGTCCAAATGTCAATTACCAGTGTTATTGCCTGTCTATATGATGACTGTGGGCAACATGTGGCAATATAGCAATTGGCTCATGTACGCAGTCAATGCTCACCTCCTAACATATGACACTACAGCCTGTGGGAGATGCACATATGTAGCCATGCTGGAGGTAATGCTCTCTCCAACACAGACTTACCCTGACAATCATGTGGGGATGTTAAACATTTGCAGCACACACCACTCATCACATAGTCTCAGTAGATCTCCACCACCACAGGCCACACATAGTAAGAGTACAACATTTGCGGAGCCTCACCATACTACTCTTTGTAGGCAACAGAGGCAGCCCCTTCACCAAACACAACACCAATTGCTTATAGGCCACAGACTCATGTGTACCCGCCAACTACAGCCAATAGGGTGTTATAACATACACAACACACTAGTCATAGGTGACTCTGTAGGCGGTCACACTGAAGTCCCACTCAGCAGGCCACACAAGGTGATAGTCACTGACATCTGGCTGTCAGGTAACAGGATCCACAATGTGACCTATGCACTCAGGTCACTTCTCAACAGGTACAATATGGCTGTCATTCTCCACGTTAGTGTGAATGCTCTGAGATGTAACTTCCTGGACTACATGTACAGGGACATGCAATATCTCTCCAATCTTGTAGCCCAGGCAGGTATCGCCCTAGCCCTCAGAAGCATTCTGCATTAGTCCAGACTGATGACACAGTGGAACAATGGAATTATTCACATCAACAGTTGCCTATGCATCTGGTGTCATTCCAAGGGTATCCAGTATCTGTCTGCTTTGACTGACATGGTCGACAAACCTCAATGCTTTGTCACAGATGGCCTGCACCTGTCAGCCCTGGGATTATGGGTAACATCTCAGGCTCTTGCTGCTCCTATACTGCCTGTTTTAGACACATTTCAGACACATATTCATCACCTGAACAAGTACAAGCAAGCAAAACCTGAGGGTATTGTTACTCAATGCTTGACATCTCCATCTCAAATGCACTCATCCAAGGCACTCCTTATAATGGACCACTTTGAGGTCTCTACAGTGACCGTGACCTGCTTCTAGACTCCGGAGAATACCCCTGCACTGACAGGCTATTACACAGACCACACCTTTCAGTCATGTAACCAGGACCACAACACCCATGGCAGAGGTGTGTCCATATGTCACAGGGATGTACACACCTCCATGCTGGTGGCTTAGCACGATGCATCAGGGGCAATCCAAGTGCAATTAACTGTGGCCAGAACTGCTGTACAAATTGTAGCTTGCTACGGATTTCACAACATACCCCATGGTTAACATCCCTCATTTCTTGGTGTACTGGAAAGTAGGGTTCACACAGGAACTACTGATGTGACACTGACACTACCACACACCTAACTGTGATACCTACTTAAGTACCAACACATTAGGCCAACACCGTCATGGGTTGATAAACTCCATTCATCTGGGTCAACATATACACACCACCACCAAGGACAACTATATCGTAGACCTGGACATTACCAACATGTGTGACTGGTGTAACACACCTGGGGTATCCCCTCGTTGGTCAGTTCTGAACGTATGCTAATCACCCTTGTTATCCACATCACGGCACCACACCCTTCACAGAAAACACAGTACAATATTTCTACAGAGCCAACTTCATGATTTGTATGACAGGAGTAGTAAACGCCATGACACCCATGCAAATGGACAATATAGTTACAAACGCAGAAACATTCCCAACTGCACTTCATTAGCACTTACACGACTGCATGGATCATGCTATCCCACACAGAGCCATGACAGTACCCACCACATAACAAATGCCCCTCTGGGGGTCCACTGCCATGGACATACTGCACGACAGAAGGAGACAGTTGCAAAGTAGGGTACACTCCCAGGGGTGGGGTAGCTCCCTAGTCAGCCTCAGTTGGATTCTGGGATCCCTTCTTACATCCTCCAACACTAGCTATGTCAACGTTACTGTGACACATTCAAAGGACTACCACTAAGCATTATGGAGGTATGTCACTACTCTCGATGGCAATACCCACATCTGTTCTGACATACAATGTTTAGGCAGACACATCACAGAACTGACTGATATTGGCAACAGCCTGGCAGCTAACTTTACACCCCTCTCACACCCTAATGGGCCCACATCTATACAGGATCAATGCAGAGTCCCTGCGGTCACAACTACGCCATTCAGACCTGCTCTCTCTAAAGCTTGGAACACACACTCCATGCGACCATCCTACACCCCAGGCTGCATTTTACACAAACCTCAGAATGACATGGATCCCCACTAGGGCACCAGATTCACTAGTAGCCTTGTATCAGGCATTGTGGGCCCTGACTGGTGCACAGCAACAGTTATCACACTCCACAGAGGTGGCGCCACAATGGACCAGAGGAACTATTGCCCTATACACCAGACTAGACTGTTCTGCTAGGCTATTGAGAACATCATCATGGAAGTCCTTCACAGAGACATTGTTGGCCTCCACACCTTTGATACCACCCAGGTTGGATTTGTTAGGTCCACAACATGGCTCCTACACCTGGTGGAGTCCTGCAAGACAGTTACCAAGGTCGTAGATGATGGTATGGGGGTCCACACAGCCTACCTTGTCCTCTCATTGGCTTTCAACACCGTTCACCATTCTGGTATTGTCACTATACACATCCACCTGCACAGTGACCCATACATCCTGGGATGTTATGCACAGTGGCTCACGGACAGGACACACACAGTGAGGGTAGCATACCACAGTTCCTACTGTACATCACTTACAATTGGCATACCCCAGTCCTCAGTCATAGGGACCCTCATGTTCGTTATGTACTTCCCTGAGGTACAGTCCAGCACAGAAAGACTTTCCCTGAATAGGTTTCCAGCTGACTGCAAACTAGGGGCCATGATTGATTCACCAGCTAATATACACACCCTCCATACGGATATCACTGTGACGGATATCTGCCGTCAGTAACATGGCCTCAATCAGCATGGCAGATGGTGCATAGACATACCCTCTGGATTACAACAATCGCCCTGTGACTATCACATAGGTGGTGGTCCCCTACATACATGAGACGTTATAAGGGATCGTACTACACACATCGATAGCACCCACTCCTTTGATAACCTATTGCCATGAGGGCGTGGATATCCTTCTACATGGCCACCGTAACCTGTACTGGTTTGTAGCCGGAACAAAGCCTGCCATTGTACCTCTATACTCCTGACTTATGAAACACATTCAGGGGTACAACACTCCCTTTGGAATGTACCTTACGGGACAGCAATGGCTTTAAATACCACAACATTAACACACCAACAGTATTACTCAGCTCCAAAGGATGACATATGCAGCACAACTACTGGAACCCCAACTGTAGTCATTTGCATACTCGGAGGTGACCTCTGCTAAACATACAAGGCCCATGTACACACCGATATTGATGGATATGCTCCACATAAGCAACATAAGCAAAGGCAGCTAAGAGCGACATGCTCTGAGATATGTACCCAAATGCTACGATGAGTAGCACGTGCTGGAGGGATACATTCCTGAAACAGACACTCACCATGCTTTGGAACATGATTCCTATGTACATCAGACAGGGACCTTCACTAGCACTCTTCATGAGGTACCTCGATGGGTGGATGTGGGACAGACATGTACGCCAGGGATTACTGCAGTGGCTGTACTTTACACAGGTGCAGGAAACAAATGGCTGTGCTGTTCAAAGGCACAGGACAGTAACCTAGGGAGGTGCCACCAGTGTAAACACTGTATTAGGGCTTACAAATGAACTTGGCCGGACAGCATAGTACCTAACTGTGAATCTATGATGCTATTACATGTCCTTTGTGCATGGATAATTGAGTAGCTCTTCCATTTCCATTAGCTATCATGCTGTTACACTGTCTGGTGATTACAAGACATATGTATCCTGTTAATGTGTATTGTACAGTCCAATACACATACCTTATGTTTGCATAATATATCAGTCATGCTATGTAAAATATTTGACTTATCTACCTACAATACTGTACTTTACACATATTTGAAACCATATCCCATGATGCAAAGCATAATTGCACAGCGGGACCACTTTAGGCATGTTATTCTCATTATACGCCCATACATATGCCTACTGTTACTGTATATCAACATACGCTATCCCCTGTTATGGCACATACTTGTTGGACATACTCTACCACCAACAGCGGCTGGAGTGGAATTGTTATGTTTAAAGCCCTTATGTAGCATCCCTTGTGGTGTCTGAGGTGTTTACCTTGTGGCCCACAGCAGTACACACAGTTTATACAAGCATTACTATGCTCAACAAGACATCGCTACATAATACCTTTTCCCACTGTCTGCACTGCATACACTTTCATTTATACAGAACAGGCACTACATACACTAACATACTGAGTGTTCTACATACCTTCTTAGTGGTCCGAGTATACAATACTATCTGTGTTACACCTTTCCTCTTTAAACGATTCAATGGTATGAGCATACGGTTTGAATGTATGGCAAGCCATCGTTTTATACGTGGATACCTGTAACATGTGGTATCCTGCCACCAGTTGGTGTTCCGGAGTAAATTATTACATGCACATCAGCTGTGCAGCTACTCCATTGGCCAATTACAAGGCAACAGTGGTGTATAATTGAATACTCCACTTGGGCATTTACCTTTAGCCCTACCTTCGAGGGAGACGGTCTGGATGTATTGTACTGTGATGAATTGCAACAGCTATATGGAGAGACCCAGATACTTTGAAAACATGCCCCCAGTGGATTGTGTGTGATGACTAGAGTAAACAGTTCTACATGTGAGTGTAGCTGTTATCTCAACCATCTGATACGAGACTATTGCAAATGAAACCTGTAACATTGGCATCTGTTCCATTGTACAACAGCAATGATTTCACATGGCGCCATTACAAGTGTGTCTCTCACAAGGTATGTTAACACTTCTGCAGATGTCATTGAGTGAGAGGATGTTTGTGATGTTATTACAGTCTGTATTGCAATTGTTTCGGGTGTGGGGCAGATGTAGGTGAGTGTACATAGCAGATAAAGGTTTGTGGGGACTGCATTTATACATATTCCATATGTGTGTTGGGGCCCCTTCCCTAATTGAAGACCTACCATTTAGTAGCCTAATACTATGGTTATTGCAGGCTTAGTCATTAAACCATTGTTAATTGGTTCCTACATAGCATGCAGGTGATGTTGATCCTTCAATCCCTCCCAAATACATCGATATGTACTGAACTACATGAAAGCTGTCTTGTGTATTTCTGTCACAAGTATTTGCACTCATTGCTGTTGTATTGGTGACTCCTACTCTTTGTCTTGGGTTGCCACCTTTTCAATTGGCCATATTGGGACATTTGCTGGGCACACATCAGGGTTTAGAGGCCGACACAAACACTGTCAGTACAAAGGATAGAACTTACTTTTGCCATACATTGAACCTTTTATTCTTGTAGCACTTTAGCTGCTTATTATGTTTCTTGTACAATTTATGTATTTGAGAGACGGACATAACTATTTCATGCAACTATTACTTAATATATCGGACATCACTATATCCTACAATCACGGTACATTTGCCCTTTTTAATATTTGTTGTCAGGACACACCTGCATTAAGAGGGACTGTCCCTCTCAAAGTGGAACAGGTGGTAACCGTATGCTTAAGGCCGGATAAGACCACAACTACTGTAATAATCTACCCTCCGAGTTTGCACAAACAGACCCACGATGTAAACACACACACACACACATTACAGTCCCACGGAAACACACACTGCACTCTCAACATGAACTTACACACTACAGCAATCGGAACCACACTTATACACAGTACCTACCTGGACCGCAGCACTGGCGACAATAACTAAATGTCCCTTGACATCGTGATAATATTACTCATGGTTATACTGTTCAGGTACTGTGATCTTTTGGTCTTTCAGCCTCATGATTACATGTGTCGGTATGTAAACTATTCGGTAGTTGACAGTATCCTATTCATTTGTACCTCCATGGTTGTGTCCATGTCGTTAACCTGTCTTTATATTTGCAGATATATGTATTTCCGTATATATCGACATACATCTCTCTATCACCCTTTCTATACCTATTAGATATAGATATATATATATATATATATATATATATATATATATATATATATATATATATATATGTTTCCTGAACCCCGCTCTTTTGTGTTCTAACCTGTCACAATACACACCTGCCGTTGGTACATCTCGGGTAGCTTGGTGGTTGGTGAGTGTGTATATGGTTGCGTGTTCTACTCCTGCCAGTGGTTGTTTTACCTCTCAGAGCAGGCACTGTTAGTACATGACTGAAAAATGCTGGTTTCACCTGTTCTGGACATCCTTGACTGTGATCTGCATGGAATTCTGTTAAGCTTAAACCTGTTTTGCGCATATCCGTGTAGTCCTGTTTAAACGACGCTTACCGTCACTTGCCGCTGCATTAACCTGCTAACATGTGCTTACACGTGCTCTAATGACCTACATCCAACATCCATTATTTGTGCCATTGGGATTACGTTACGGACCTTGTATGACGTGGAACCGGGTACATACACGACACAGTCAGTGGCTTTACCACTTGGTTATCTGTTGTTTGTACAGGTGTTAATGGTGTTTTGTATGTGGACTGTATTACGGCTGTTCCTCCATACTGCAGTCAAATGTGTAACTCAGTTTGTTTACATATGGATGATACCACTTCATGGTATGCCCAAGTGATGTTTAATGGATGTCCTCCAGCACTGGGAATCTATTTCAGAGTGAGCCACACACTGTCATGTTCTACACCTTGACACAACCATAACTGGAGAATGCTGGGGTGGCGGATACCTGTCATGGGTGCTCCCCATGCTTTGGCACTACATCCCTACTTACATTATATGGAGGCCCTCATTAACACACCGGGGAATCCATGCAGAGTAGGTGGGGAACAGTGGTTACACACTTGGATCCAAATATTGGCTCTGCTCCACAGAGGGACAGTTGGTTGACTGATGGGGTGACGATGGCAGACACATTTTGCCTAGGCTGCTGCATAGCCTTACCTACCAATGTATTTAGGCACCTATACATACAGTATCAACATATACTGTTAGCTTTGTTTACTGTTCAGGTGTTGACTTTCCTTGTTCCAATAGCTGTAGTGTGTGCAATAGTTGAGGGCTGCCTATGTAGGATTCACACAGTAGGACACCTATACATTACAATTTGCAGGTGGTCGTGTGTGTGTGTGCCATCTGTTTTACTGTGTGTGCAGATGGAGAAGTGTGTCAGTCTGTAGGGTCCTACACTGTCACTGTATGTGCTATATGTTCCCTCTTTGCCAAGGTGTGGGCATATTGGGCACGCCTCCATCTGCCTACTGGGGCTGGCACAGGTTGTTCATGGTCTGAATCCCTCTGTGCCTGTGATGGCCTTGGCAATTGCGGTGGGCTGTGAGGGCCTTCACCATTATGTCCCTGCTGCAGTTGTTTCCGCAGGATCATATTATGTAGCATGGCACATACTATGAAGATGTGGGCACACATGCCTGGAGAGTACTGCAAGGCTCCACCAGATATGTCCAAGCAATGGAACCATGATTTCAGCATCCCAAACACATGCTCTATGATGATGGTTTGTGCGTGTGCCTCATTATGGCGTTCTTGCATGGGTGTGTGTTCATTTCTGATGGGAGTCATCATCCACGGCTCCAGTGCATAGCCAGCATTCCCCACAAGGTGGCCATATGGGATGTCCCCCCTGACAAATACCTGATACAGCTGTGAGGCATGCCAGATGTGGGAGTAATGGTAGCTTCCAGGGCTGCCAGCACACACATCTGTGATAATGCCCTGGGCATTGCACATGACCTGGCAGTTGATGGAGTGGTATCCCTTGCAGTTTATGTAATGCCTACAATGGTCTCCGGTTGGTGACTTGATATGTATGTGTGTGCAGTCTATTGCACCCAGTACCTCTGGGTAGTGTGCCACATGGTGGAAGAGACTCATATTGCTGGCCAACTCCTCCTGAGTTCGGTGGAAGTATATATATATGCTCACTGGCATGTGGTAACATGGCATCCAGGAACTGTTGGAGTACCCTGGATGCTGATGCCTGTGAGATCCCCATAACATCTCCAGTTAGCCTTTGAAAGGTACCTGTGGCTAATATTCTCAGGCTTACACATACCTTTGTGTCCACTGGGATGGGTTCCCCTCTGTCGTTTCTGGCTCTCAGGCGTGGCCGGCACAGCTCAACTATTTGCTGTATGATGTCCCTGTCCACCCTGTAATGTTCTACTATCTCCAGATCATGTAACCCCTGGTAGGTTACCCTTGGTCTGAATACTCTTCTCCTCCACCAGGGCCTGAGGTGGTTGTCAGCATCATCCTCCACAACACCTTCAGTCTCCAACACATGCTGATGAATCACAGCTATGGCAGCTCCCAACATGTACATTGTAAAAGTTCCCCATCTGTTTACACCGATGGTGCAGTGTTTGGGAATACACAAGTGTGTGTGAGGTGCCTTCACACACTATACTATTGTGCTTTGAACACTGATGATGTCATAGGGTGTGTATGTACATTAGGAGCTGCAGGGTATCTTGTGTTTTACCACGGATACTGCTATTGTGCTGCCTTTGGTGTTACATTACATTTAGCTGCCATGGATTACCTCTTTCCCTTGCCTCCACTTTTCTTAACGATTCCCCTCCCATTGCCTGGCATGCATCCAGCAGCCTGCTTTCTTGTTTTGTACTTTCCCGAATCAGGATTGTCTTGCCAAATGTGTTCTATTGCCAATCTACTGCAGGTTTGCTTTGCTCGGCGGTTACAGTTCTCTTTTCTTTGCAATCCGACACCTCCCCTATCCTGTTCTGCAGGTTGCTGCTAGCAGCCTTGTTAGCTGGCGTCAGTTGCCCACTGTGAGTTAATAGGTGTTAATTGCTCGGTTGTACTCCAATTACCCTACTGTAGAGTTTACTTATTGTCTTCCCCTAAACTTCCTTTTTGGGCTGTGGTGCGTGGTGCATGTGTCCGCTTACCGGGATTCGGGCATGTTTTCATCCACGTACACATGCGCTTTTGGGCACCATGTGTGCTCTCAGCTTAGCAACGCTATACCTACATCCACGTCCCTGTCCTGCGTCTTTGCTTAGCAATGGGCAGCCTGGATTTGCATTGCTCCAATGTGCTTACAGCTGCAGTGGCACACCCCACTGCTGATGTCATGTATTCCTACAGACCACTCCTTGGTGTTTTAGCGTTGTGCCGTATTGTACAGCCTTAGGCCAGTGGGACATTTGCGATTCACTATTACTTGCCTCATTTGCATGGCATTGACTACTAATTCATAGTTACTGTGCCGAACGATGTCACAGGCCCTTAGCAATCCTTACAGCTTGGTTGTGATGTAACATGCATACCATTGACTATTATGGTGAAATCATGATTTTTGTTACATTGCTATTTTATGACATTTGTATATATTTTCCTTGTGTTCCCATTTGCGCACACATGCCCTACGGTTGTCCTTTGTGTTATTGTGGCCATGACATTAAATATTATTTTGTATGTGTTGTGCATCTTTTCTTATGCCATTAGCTGTATATTTAGCGATTGGCATATGTTACCTTTGTTATAAATGAGTCTGGTCCGCTTCCGTGGCTACAATGTTCTGTTTGTCAACATGTAAACCATTTTTTTTTGTTTACATTTCTGTAGGCTTACGCTACGCCTATGCCACTTCATGAATCGCTATGTACCTTCATTTGCATGCTGCAGTATGGCGCATGGGGTGATTTGCATACCTACGCCAGGAGCTGTGCAGATCTGGCATACGCCGGTAGTGCACATGGAATTGGATCTTACCTGAATTGCTCGGTGGCCGTATTTGGCATTATACTGCCTAAGCTACACCTGCACCTGGGGCAAGCTTCATGAATCCCGAGGATTATTTATTAGTTTTCTAATGTAACTAAAGAAGGATTTGCAATTGTATTTAGCTTCTGATATTAGTCTAAGTTCATAGGATGCCTTTGTTTTCCTGATGGCGTTTTGTTAGTTCTTTTGATAGGTTTTTTATGCCATCCTTGACATGACCTTTTTTTCATTCTGGTGTATCGCTTAATAAGCTTTTTTATTTTATTGTATTTTTGTTTATACATACAGACCACCATGCCAATTTACTTTTAAACTTCCCATTTTGTTTGGATCTGGTAGAGACTGCTAGGTAGATGCATTTAACCAGGTGTGCATAGCTCTACTATATATACTAACCTATCTAAAAACAACCTCTCCAAACTTTCCACCTGTTATAATAACATAGCTAGATTCATCACATGCTCCCCCTTTAAAACTCACCACTGCCTCAACCTCAAAAAACTTGAATGGCTAGAACTGCAGAACCATATACTCTATCAACAATTACTTATCACTCAAAAGACCCTATACCACCCCAACAACACCCCTATCCTCATTAATATGATTATACCATACAAAAATCTGACTACACTACGCTCTGCTAATAAGCTCCTAGTTTCCTCGATTAAATCCAACAACAAAGCTGGTGACTCTCTCTTCACAAACACAGCAGGTAAAAACTGGAATCAGCTTCCTTCTGAATTATCAAACCTTGCTTCCACTTCTCTATTTAAAAAACATCTTAAAGAATATCTAAAAACTCATTGGCTTTGTCCATGTGCTAACCCAGACTGATATATTTTTCCCCTTCCTGCTCTTACCCCTTTCCCTACTCCTCTGACCTTTGCCCCCAAATCAGGTTACTACTCTTTTCTTCATAGTAAGATAATAAAATCTGAGGGCTTTACTCTCTTATTTGGTATTGCTCATACCTACTATTGTGTTTAGTACAATTTTTTAGTATAATTTTTAGTATAACTTTTATTGCTTAAAATTTTATTATAATTTTTCTTTGGACCAATGCTACCTATGCATTATGATTTTCCATGTCTTTTATATATTGTTAACTTTGTCACTGTTCATGCTTGGAGCTTTTCTCCCTGGGCCTCTACTGAAAATGGACATATATCCAGTTAGACTAGCCCGGTCAACAAATGTAAAATAAAAATAAATAAATAAATAAATTTACTTGTATGACTACTTGCTGTGTCAGTACAGTATCTTTGGTAATACAGTTAAACCTGACATTAGAGACTTCATCATAAAATTTTAGAATGTTTGTACATTTAAAATGTCTGAACATTATGATATTTGCCTCTAAATGTTTGGAGATTTTGAATGAAAATATTATAAGTTTGTGATCAAATTTAACTGGAGATGGGAGCACCAGGGGTGGTTCAGCTGGAAATTGTTGAATGCACAAAATGTTGTCTCACAGAACAATGAGTCAAAACATTAAAAGTTTAAAAGAGCAAACTCCCAGAATGGTGAATTTTGCCTTTGGGAAAGTAACCAGTTGGCCACCATTGACAAAAAAATGCTAAACAAATGAAACTCACCAAAGTGGGGGAGCTGTGCCCCCCACACCCCCTTACTTAAATATACCAACTCTGAGGTCACACTACAGTGGAGAAAAGGGCAAAGGTCATCAGTGGTGGTCAAGTGGTTAGTTTTCCGGAGGTGAAATTCGCTGTTCTGGGAGTTCACTCTTTTAAACTTTCGATGTTGTCGACTCACAGAACAGCGAGTTGACTTTCTGTGCATTTGACAAATTCAAGGGGAACCCCAGTGGTATAGTTAATATTCATGCCAAGTTGGTAATGCCCAGGTAAATAATATTTTTTATTCTACCAAGTTCCTTGACAATTTGGTCAATGGAGTTTTTGTTTATGTGATTAAAAATGTAGGGGTATAACCTATGGTTGAGGTAGAGGTATCCAAGTTTATCACTGTGTAATTATAGTCTCCCTGGTAAAGGAATCCCTGTTAATTTAAAGTTCATTGAGTGTATTTAGGAACCTAATATGTTTTTTGGGAGCATAGAGAGAGTCTTGTAATATGCTATGATCTTATTTTGTGAGAGTTATATCTCAATCTGTTCAGCTTTTGGATCTCTAGGGATCTGCCTAGAAGTGATGCGGCCTTTAACAAATATGGATATTCCATTAAAGTTACCATCAGGCCAACAGGCATGGTAGAGGGTAAAACCCTGGCATGGGGGGATTTTCTCTCATTCTGCTGTACACTTCTGTGATCTATACTAGCTGCTGGAAAGTTCTCCCCATTTTTTTGACATTATTAAATCTCCTGCTCATGTAGCTACTCCTTTTATGAGGTCTACTCTCTGTGTTGATTGCCATGAAAACCTTTGACTAAGACTTCTCATATTGCCAGTTATCTAAATCATGCCTCTCCATTATATGGCTTGATGAAAAATTCAACCTCTCAGCAGGCTCATTTTCCTCCTGCAAATAGATTAACTGATCATTATTTAATCTGCACTCAGCAATTTCAGTTATCACAGCTCTCTTCTACCTCTCCTGTAACTTCCCTAAGGATCAACCACAGGTAGAGGAACAAAAAGAGAAGAGGCAGTCCTCTAATGACGGGCCAAACATCCCTGAGTCAGTATAAATACCATCACATGTCTCTTATTGTGACTAACCTGATCAGCAAAGGATAACTAAAATAAAATAAATACATTTTGCATGTGTGTGTGTGTGTGTGTGTGTGTGTGTGTGTGTGTGTGTGTGTGTGTGTGAGACAGTGGCAATGTGTTGACATGTTAGGAGAAGGGGGTTCCTATTATGTGATCGAACTTCAACAAGTTCGAACCCTATATGGTCGAAACCATATAGTCGAACTTGCTGAAGTTCGAACACAGAAAAAAAAATAAAAGATGCAACAGTAAACAAACTGTTGCAAGCAGGGGGGCAAGCCCCCCTACAACCCCCACACCCCCCACTCTTTAAATATACCAACTCTGAGACCACACTATAGTGCGAAAAGGGAATATTAAAAGGGCTTGCCCCCCTGCTTGCAACAGTTAGTTTACTGTTGCATCTTTTATTTTTTTTTCCCGTGTTCAAAGTTTTGAAATTTTGAAAGACAAATTTGATATTGCTGTGTTTGAAGTTTCAAAACTTTGATCATGTAATAGGAACCCAGGAGAAGGTAGGATTCTAATTCTTATGGAAGTAGAACAGAAGATTTGTGTTGATAAATAAATACAGCTTTGCTGCTGCAGTGATCTGGTCTGTGTGTGTGATAGCGAGAGCAAGAAAGACAGCTGAGTTGATGAGTGCAATTAATAATTAATAATAATTATTCAGAGATTAAATGAGCTGTTGTTAATTGTTTTGTTTTATATTATTTTGTTTTACATTTATTTATTTGTTTATTTACTTCTTTATCTTTTTTGACCAGGTTAGTCCCACTAGGCTAGTGGCCTCTTTTCAGCGGAGATCTGATGTGGTATTTATACTACTAATGGAGATTTAGGCAGGGCACTGGGGAATTTCTTTTTCTTTTGTTAATGGGTGCCACGGGATCTGTTATATCCACCTGAGATCACCAGTCCATGCTGATTGGTTTAATGTCTGATCTGAAGAATGGCATACTCGGGTGTGCAGTAACCCCCACCCACTCCCACATTTATGCTGCACTAAGTGTCAACAAAATAATTAAAATAATATAGGTCTGCTTTTACAATGACTATCATGGTGAACAGAAATAAATCTCTTTGCTAAAGCAAAGTAATCAGTACTTAAGTAGACAAACTTTCTGGTTTAACAATATATGTTCACACTCCTTTGTCACTTTACTTCATTTGTTTTCTTTTGCTGTCAAGTTCCTTCAACAACATTCAGTAAGCTTTGTAAATTAATTATTTGAAGCACAGTCAGTCAGTTGCCTTTAGCACAGTGGCACAAAATTAAATATTCAAATTGTCCCATTAAACTGGATTTGAGTATAGGATCTTCAATAACTTTTGCAGTAAAACACCTGCGTCATGAAAAATAAAGTACTTTTCAGTTTCATGTCAGATTTAACATTCTTTTAAATAGTGAGAAGTAATGGAGAACATTAACTGTTTTGTATTAAATATGCTAAATGTTATCACAAATTGAGTCATGTAAAGTATAATAATTTAAAGGAAAAGAAAATCAAAAGAAAATCTTTACAAATACAAATCCATCTCATTAGTTAGCAACTTCAAAATATAGGTGTAATGTTTGCAAATTCAACAGGAAAATATCCTTTTTGGTCTGCCCACAAAAAACACGGTTCAGTTTTTAATACAAAATTAAGACACATTTATGTCACTGAGATTCTGAATTTAGTTTCTTAGATTTTTTTTTTGTCCTATTGCATAGAGTAAAACCTAGTTAAATGCTACAGGCATCCTCAATACTAATTAGAGAGCAGGGTGCTAAGGGACTTTTCAGAACATGAGCTCTACCTCCTGGTTAAAGCAAGCCTTTAAAAGAGTGCCCCACAATAAGACAGAGAAAAAAACATGCAAGGTCTGTTAGACCCAATAGCTTGTGCCTCCAGTGGCAACCTTCATGGATTCTTATTCCAGTCTTTTTCTTTAACATTTTCTAGAAAGAGAATTAGACACAATACCATAATAATATGCTCAAATCAAACTGTAATAATTAGACAGCTGAGCTTAAAATATCCTTTTGGATGCTGTGCAATTTTTAAAGGCTGATGAATCTTGCCTTGCCCTTTTGCGAGTACATTTTGAAATGGGCAGATGTGTAGTGGAATTATTGATCTGCTAGCATTTTCTTCCTGCTGTGTTATGCATCTAGGCCTAGAGGGAGCTATCTGCAAACCCTGGCAGCTCTGAGATATGCTTTCTTCAGGACGGCCAGTACATAAATTGCACTGCAGGGAATGCATCTTTTTTTCAATTTTGCTACATTTTCATTATACTGTTTCTTAAGAAAGTTGTTTACCGAAACCTAGAGCTGCATAAGTGATCATTTCTCAGCTACTGTCTTGTCTAATACAAAGGAGGTACTGATATTAATAAAGTGGGAATACAAAATTACTAACCAGTATAATGATATGAAAAAAAAATGCTGCATTGAATCAAAAGAATACATACACAGATAACAAAGGGATGTATTTTTACAGTTTCTATTATTTTAAAGGTATACCCAAAGAACTGTATACTCTATGTTATGCCCTCTTTGTATGCAAGTTTCACTGTTATGCAATCATTACACATGCAAAGGTATGACTACTGCATAATTACAAAATATCATGTCTTCTGTAATAAAAGTGTCTTGTTGGAAAATTTACTCTTTTAAACTGTTTCACTGTATGTGTTTTAATGTCTACTACAGCACGAAGCATGTCAAAAGCATGGATGGTGAATAGCTGTCTAAAAGACTATCTTGCACACAAAGTGAACAGCCAGCTGCTGAGATGTAGCTGGTCAGTCCCCAGAGGTTAGTACGAAAAGAATTGCTTATGGTCAGCAGGGGCTGGGAGAAAAATAGAGTCCATAAAAGGCCAATGGCTGCAGTCTGCAGCTGAAGAAGGAATACTGACCAAATGACCATCACATAAAAATAGTAAGTTTTGTCTGCTAGAACATGACAATGAAGGACCAGTTAATAGGATATGAATAGTGAGTGCTGTGTGAAGTAGAACATCAGCTGCAATGTACATTATGGGTGACAAATTATAGAACTGCAATTCTAGCCTAATTCATATCAGATAAATATAACATATTTTGAATGACTAGATTATTTTATTCTTACTTTGTACATATATGACAGGACACACACACACACACACACACACACACACACACACACACACACACACACACACACACACACACACACATAACACATATCTTTGCCTATGGAGATTTTTATTTTCTCTGTTGGGATTTATAGCTAAATGTGAAAAAAGAAATATTTTTGCACATATACACATATGAGTAGTGCATACGTGCACACTCACACTGCATTTATAGCATAAGAAAAATCAATAGAAAGTGAATTCCCTATTTTCTGCAAGTCTCAGAGACATCAGTCATTTTTTTAAGCATTTTTTTCTAGCCTTTGAGTTAAGGCATAAATGAAGAAAAAATGTTTTTATCTAAAAATGTACAGCATTTTCTTTCTATTTGAGCTGGAAGATATAAAACTAGTGACTGTCTCCTCTATGGTGTAAGCATGTGTGTGTGTGTGTGTGTGTGTGTGTGTGTGTGTGTGTGTGTGTGTGTAGTTTTACTTGATTTTAAAAGAAATCTCATGACTATGTTCTTTAGCTTTAACTAAAAGACACATAATATTTACCTTTGCCACATGGTATAGCACATTTTTATTATGCTAAATGTGCTATTCAGGCATGAAAACATTTAGCAACCTTACTCTATTTTTGATTCAAAGCATTTTAAATCAAAATAAACAGTAGATAGTAAAGTAGGCTAATACACACTGCCAGACAGACAGATACTTCAAAATACCTAATAATTGGTGTTTTTCTTATTTCTGAAATGGCATATATTTGTTTTGTATGGCCATTGCATTGACTCAGGTCAAACAGTCCACCTTTGATAGTGGACGCATGCTGAAAGGTAGATTTCTGAGTTATGTTCTCTAAATTATCATGTGTACAGAGAAAATGTATTGATTTAAAAAGAAAATGACTGAGGCAGACCTTGTGCAGCCGTCCCCAAAGATGCATTGTGAAAAGAAGTCGTGAACATAAGCTATAGATGGACGCCTTGATGTTGGCCTGCTTCCAAATACCAAAAAGTCGTCAATCAACAATATAGTAATCAGAGTAAGTACATGCCATCCAAAGACTCATTTCGTTCACTTACATGCTCCAGTTCAGTTTCCTACTAAGAAAATTAGGAGAATACTGCAACAATTAACAAGTGTACCTCTGGGAAATCGGAACTGTTAAGATATTTGTCTTCCTGTATGTCACTAATAAAGTATGCACTTAATGCTTCTGCATCTGTGTATGATTCAGATCTCTGTGTGGTGTTAAATTGTGCAAATATAAACATTAGCAATATGTTGGAACAGCTATAAGCACACATAAGGCAATGATGGTTAATATTACTACTTAATTTCTTTTGCATCACAGTCTGTAGAATTCTTCCAAATGTAATAAATCTGGTAATAGCCTTGTTTTAAAAGATGCTTTTAAATATTAGACCAAACTCTAAACGCAACTCCATTTCTCATTAAGCATAATAATAATATGAAATGTTATACTAAACTAAGTAATTATTATAAAATAGCCATAACTAAGAAATATTTCTTTTTGAAATCGTGTCTTCTATTGATTGTTGTATATTGACATTTATCTATAGAATTTCAGGCAAATATTTCTTTTCTTTGAAAGCAGCTGAACCCCATCAGTAACATTTGGTTGAACTGCCTAGTATGACTTTAAAAAAATGCATAATACTATTCCAATATGCTGCTCTTTGACAACATACATATTTCTGAATTATTGTATGTGGCAATGTTTTTTCCTCTGTTGTCTAATATCAGCTTCTGTTTACATACACCCACCTTAAATAAACTATTTGTTAACAGAAATGCATTTTTCTTTTACTTACTGGGAAGGAAGCAGAGAAGTGACAACCTTAAGGTGGCACTGCTGTATTTTCTTTCATGACTGCCATCCTGAAAGTGACATCTGCCTGCACTTGTCACAGAAAATCAGCATAGTCACCATTAAAGATAAGCATGAGAAAAAAATATAATAAAAGGAATATGATACGGAATACAGAAGAAATTAGTGGCAAATGCCAATGTTGTCAGTATTTTACTTTGAATACTCACTGCATAGGATTAAAAATTAAATACATATACGGGGATTCAAGATGGTGACTGACCTATAAACACCATTTTCACACAGCTCCATAGTTTTAACTTGGGCTGATATATTAATGTTCACATTGGAGGATATTGGACTATAAAATCTGAACTCTAAGTCTTTTATCTATCTTAAATTATGTTTCCTTCAAGTAAAACCATTCAGAAGAATATCTAAAATATGGATTATACTTGTTTTATCTAAACTTGTGCAGTAGCTTGGTCTGTGAAGTTCCATGCTGTGTCCAGAGGCCTACAGAAATGAAAAATCTAAATGAGTGTAAATTACTGGTTGTTACAACTTCAGAGACTAAAACCATTTGTATTAAACAATAATAAAGAAAAAAATATTCTGAATTACGTTATTAAATGTAATGTGACCATTCCATTCATGTTAGAAAATGTTGGTGGAGCAAGAAAAAATGGAGTTGCAGACCACCAAAGCCAAATTATCAACAATTTTCAAGTTTGAAAAGTAAACTACATCCAAGCATGCCAGAACTGCTGAACAGCAAGAAGAGAGGAATTCATTCACTAAATCCAAACCAGATCGATATTTTGCTCTTGAGGATTTGAAAGAGCCACTCGAACCTTTCCAATCGGCAATCTAAGAGTTTACAGATTACAATAAGCCAAATAGCCAGCAGACTGGATATAATGAAGAGAAAAATAATAGAAAATGAAGTTAAAATTGTAAATCTTCAAACGATCTGCCAGTCTAATACCCGAGACATTCAGGATATCCAAAACAAATTATTGTAAAAGAGCAGACAAAACAATATACTTGTTTGGGGTCTGTCTGAGAAATATGAACAAGTTAATCTGTTGGAAACACTGCAACAGATACTTGGAGCTCTTCTAAATAACCAAACAGTAGCTAATCAAATCATTATCGAGAGAGCTCCTTGTGCAGCTTGAACAGCTTCCCTAATGGAAAGACCACGGCAGATATATGTGAAATTACTAAACTATTAAGACACAGTTAAGATTATGGCTGAAGCAAAAAATATATAATATTATTTTAAACTGGAACAATAATAAAATAACATTTGTGTATGATTTACCTCTTCAGATCAAACAATACCATCAGTAAATTGCACTCTTCTGCTCATATCTAATTTCCAAGAAAATAAAATTTCAAATGAAGTATCCTGTGACCTTGATTTTCCAACATAATGGTAACAAATACACTGTTAACTCATCCAAAGAAGCTAAGCAGATCTTTAATAACATTTTTAATTACTCCCTGACTTGAAAAAATAAATGTGAGAAGTTTGGGCATCCATTTTATGGTCCAGCAGGTAAATGCCATTTTGTTCAGTACAGTAACTTTCTAACTGTTGGGGAAAAAGTCTTGAATAGGTCTATGATTATCTTTATTTGATGTATATTCTAATGCTTGATAACAGTTTGTAGTTAAGGATCTTTGGAATGTGTCTACTCTGTATTTTTCTACTGTGGCAAAGTAATTTTATAATGATTCTAAGTCCAACATCAAAGACCTTATTATACATTTGGTAAAAAGGAAAAAATATGTAGTTAGAGTATATAAATTAAGTTATGAATGGATGCACTCTGCTGTCTATGTTGGTTTAACCATGGACTGTGCAAATTTTTTTTTTTCATTTGGAAGATGGTTGTTCCTTTCTCTTTACCAGTGTAGTCTCTGGAGCCTTTCTGATTATGTATAGTTCAGTCTTCAAATTAATGGCTTTGGCATGGGCTGTTCCATGTAGGCCATCCTGATGTGAATTTAAGTATGATGGTTTATCTGCTATCAGGGAAAGTATTGTATACCTGGAAAGCTGAAGGATTTAAATAAATCTACAAATTACTAGAATCGTTTTGCTTATAACTAAAAACACAAAACTTTAAATGAAGTATCTAGTGACTCTGATTTTCTATTATAAAGGTACTAGGCATGTTGTTTCTTCAGTTAAAAAAGTTTAATAGACCTTTATTGACTTCAATTATTTTTTGATTAATGCGATTAGGTTGGTGGAATTGGATTGAATGATCACTTGGTGATTTGATAATCATATCCTTGATGAGTCTGGTGCTCTAGAATCTCTGACAGGGAAGAGTCTAAGTATTTAAATATATTTTCTATGAATGCATCCTGGAATATGTTGGGTTCAAAGTTGTTGAATGGAGAATCGCACATGGCCTGTTTCTGTTGCAACTGAACAGCACAATCTATTCTTTCTCCCTTGGAGCAGACTTTAAATGCAATTAATTTAAAAAATGATTCCTCTGTGGACTGGAAGTTTAAATTGGATTCATTACTTTTTTGTTAATCATGCAGAGGTAGACTTATCGTGAATCTATGACTAACATCAAGGGACTTACAATACATTTATAAATGTCTCTAACAATCTTCTTTTGGTCAAATGACCTTATAATTTCCACTTACATTTGAGTGGAAATTAATATTATTTTGTGATCTTAGACTATGGTGTGGTCATATGAAAAAGGTCTTGTCTAGCCCTTATTAGCCACCAAGATATGAAACTTCCATATATTTATGAATATTAACAAGGGCTTTATTATATCAATTTGTTTAAAAATGTATTGCCTTCATGGAAAATTCTGTTTCTCACATATTCAGTTTGATATACTACTTGATTAAAAGTTAAGAAGCATGGGCTTGTTTACATAATGCTCTCTCTTGTTGAGAGGGTAGTACTATTCATGGTTCATGGGATGCTGAGTTTGGTGCCATTATGTATTTACAAAAAATTATTCCTAAGGCTCAGTGATAACCAAATGGCTGCTCTTGTTCAAAATTTAAGATATATTGTAATTATCAAACTCACATTATGAGGCACATCATAAGCTTGGCAAAATGTATAAATGTGCTTATAATATTTATAATAATGTGAAATTATATATTTTCTATTGATCTTAAAATTTTACAGCTGTTACAAAGATGCCAAATGTAGTAATACTATGTGTAGTTAGTAATGCTGAAAGGGTACTTAATGAGGACAATTCCCTGTTGTATATTACAACTTCAAGCCTTATGTAATAATTCTATTATGGTAGCTGTGTGATGGGGTAGTTAGTGTTTTAGGACATATTGTTCTATAGTTACTTCCAAATGAAGAAATGTTTTATTAATTCTTCTATAGTTTCTGCATACTGTGGTAAGAAGTATATAACAAAATTTTATTCTAAGTTAACATGCATTCAATACTCCTTCTGTGATCTAGTTAAGTTCTCTTCCTGGTGATTGATTGTTGTGGTTAGGCATGGGTTTGTGATAGGAAGAGTAAAATGCCATTTGCCTATACTGACAAATTCTTCCTTTTCTTTCAAGATTATGTCATTATATGTCAAGGTAATCTTAGTCATATTTCCAATTAGAATGTATAATTACTATATATGTGGGTAACAGACTCCAGGAATGTGAAAGGTCTTCAGTTACTTAAAAAGAGGAAATTATTTTTGCATATTTTCTATAAATCTAAAGCTGGAATTATATTTATACAAGAAACACACTTGACATCAAGTCAATGGTCCCAAATCACTAAGAAAAGATGGAGTAATACTGTTAAAGAATTAGGGGTTTCCAAAATAAATAGCTTAGGCATTGCTATTATAATTAAAAGACAATTTAAAGATTTAATAACTCATTAGAACTCTGATTTTGATGGTAGATGGTATTATTCAATTATTAAAAGCAAGTATTTGGATAAACCGGTATTCTTATTAAACATTTATGTCCCCTGTAATGAACAACAAACCTTTATCGTGTCGATAGATAGAAAATTAAGCCTTTTTCCTAATCATTACTATGTTATTGGTGAGGATTGGAATGCAGTGGCAGAACCAAATGTAGACATAAACATAAATAAATAAATAAAACCTATGAAGACCATGCAGCCAAATGCATTGCAGAACTAAAATCAGACTCTAATCTTTTTTATTCTTTTAATTTTCAAAGGAATAATAGCCTAACTCAAAAATTATTATTATGTATTATTACTCTTCCTGTCACAAATCTTGGTCCAGAATTTATTTCATTTTGATATCAGAAGCTTTCTTAAACTTCGAATATACTTTCAAAATTGAGCCTAGATTCTTCTCAGATCATTCCAAAATTTCTCTTGATATTAATTTGTCCAGCTTTTTTCAGAATAGAAGCAGAGTTAATAAATGGACAAAATCCTAGTTTACTCCAAAAAGATGATATAAAAAAGGAATTCGCTTATCTATTACAAAATGTTCTACAAATTAAATCTGATTCACAAATTCCTCTAGATATTCAATGGACAGCTCTTAAGTCCAAAATAAGAGGCATATTTATAAATAAAGCTACTTATTATAAAAAAAATTAATCTTAAAGAATCAGAATTAAAAGCAAAAATGAATAGACTAGACAAAGACTTACAGACTAATTTTAGGGATGAAAGCTGCAAAATGTATTGTTGACCTTCTAAAAGAAAACTGTATGTTAAATTTTAAACAACAATAATTTTATGAAATGAAAACCTTAGCAAGATACTCTGCATGCAAACACCTTCTAAATTCTTATCAAGAATAATACAAATATATAATACTCCACCCTTGATAACTGAGATCACATTCCAGAATAAATGTTACAAACTAGCAAAGAAATCATGGAAACTTTTGTGCAGATTTATACTAATCTCTATGGAGAATAGAAGCTTAACTTTTCTATCTAAGATTTAGAAAATCTCTTAGGTAATCTATCTTTTAAAAACTTAATAAATAAAACTCAACAAGATAAGATTGCTGCTCCCTTTAAGAAGCAAGAAATCTTAGAAATTATCAACAACCTTAAATTGGGTAAAGCTCCAGGCCTAGGTGGTTTAACTGCAGAGTTCTATAAAACTTTTGCCCAGCCAATTTCTAAAAATTGACTATATGCATTTAATTATATACACAGGAATGGTATCTTTGACTTAAATATGAATAATTTTAAAACAATTCTCATCCCTAAACTAAATCAGGATCTCAGAGATCCTGCAAACGATATACTGATACCACTTATAAATGTTGATATTAAGATTTTTGCTCAAATTCTAGCAAACAGGCTAAAACCTATATTGCTGCAAATAATATCTCCTTTTCAATCGGGTTTCATGCAAACCAGACAAACTTGTGATCATACATTAATGTTAGACACACTGATTATCTAAACAGTATAATTCATTGATGTTTTTGACTCAAAAGCATTTGATAGATTAAATATAGATTTTCTCTTTGCAGTTCTACCACACTTTGGCTTTTCTTCTTTTATTAGTCTTATAAAATGCTTTATTCAAATACTTATATTTCTCTGTTTATTAATAACATTTTCTCATCTCCAATTAAAATGGTACAAGACAAGATTGTTCACTTTCACCTCACCTATTTAATATCTATATGGAACGTCTATTCTTAATGATAATTTAAAATATGTATCACGTAATATCAAAGAGTTGTAGAATTTATGTACCTTTTACTGCTTTTGTGGATGATCTGAATTTATACTTTACATTGCCAAGTACAGATTTCTTTACATTTTTCCATAGTGTTGATAACTTTTCTAAATTCTCTCACTACAAAATAAATTTACTCAAATCTTCCATTTTTCTTGTTAATTCTAACTACAGTTTGTTTGATATTATTCCTGAATCATCAATCAAGCAAAGTGTTTAGTTCCAGTGCAGAATCAGTCCTCCTGGGCGAGTGTCCTCCTACTGCCTTACCTTAGGTACTATATGTGTCGCTACATCCAGAGCATTTTGCAATTATCCATCATAACAGCTATTGTGCTGAATAAAACATTTTATTTTGATAATTACACATTGCAGCCATATACCCCCATTCTCTAACATCTTCCTAGCTTCTTTGTTTCCTATTTCAAGGGTACACAGCAGTTATATACTTCTAACTTCATCATGCACACTAGTAGATTATTTGCTGACCACATAATTGATGAGAATTACAGGGGATATCTTTGCCCATTTTGATTTGTTTTCCCCTTTACAATATTAACATTCTGTTTGCTGTACTCTATTACTGGATGCGGCCCTTGAATATGTGCTGGCTGTGATCTTCACTCAGTGCATGTATAAAATGATCACCTCCTGCTGGTCCAGGAGTGTAGCTCACATTGTGCTTCTGCCACCCACAAATCCACCCCCCATATGCATAGCAGCACTTATACTATGTATACCACACTCCCTTCTGTGACTGCGCAATACAACTACTGTTTCCTTTCACTAAAAAGGGCTTGGGCAACATCCTGTACATCATGTAGAACCCACAGATACAGTATCAGCCCATTAACAAAGATCAGTAACTATGCTCTAAACTACACAACCAAATACTGAAAATAATACCCTCAAATACAATACCTTCTCTGTCACCAAATCACTAATAAATCAAGCCAACAAAACCTTACTTCCTCTCCATGTAGATTTAAAGACATAAACAGCTGCAACCACTTCCTCCAGCATCATGTGCTCAGTCATGTAGCGTTTCAGTTTGATGTACCCCTCCTTCTCATATTCTTCTTTTTTATTTCCAAATTAAACCTCATGAATGTAGCTGCCTTAATCTACAATATCATTACCATTGTCACATAGCAACTATCTTCACAGTCAACATTCTCCCTTCCTATCAAAATTTAATGACTAAAAAAAAATCAATTGTCCTCCCATGATTACATATCACCTCCTCCCCCACAACAACCTATACCTATCACAAACATTATAAAACACACCAGTTACCTTCTAACAAGATGCCAATGTTTATATATGATATTTATACTCCTATTTCAAGCCAACATTGAAAAAATCAAGGTCCTATACTACATCTAAACTATTCAAATAATTCAAATCTCACCTCTTTTAAATGTTACTTACTCAGTCCATGAATCATTAAAACAGACTAAATGAAATTCATACATTCCTTCATTTCTGCATCTCTAATATCACTGCAATTACAGACTTGGTTACCAAGAATAATGTTATACCTTTCCACCCTAGCTTCCCCATTACAGCAATGTAGTTAATAATAGGCGAGGATGTAGAACAGAAAGTGTATCAACCTTGAAAATATTTGAAAAATACGTAAGCATACCGGTTCAACCCACAACCAGCACTGAACTAAATTAAGCTAGTTGAAAAATCCCAAAACAAGCTGGCAATAACCTTCATTCAGCAGCTGGCTACCTACTACCAACTTCCTCCCAAAGTAAAGTCAAACAGCTCATCTCCACAACTAAACAATCTATTCCTCAGGCCCAATACCTAATCTTTCCTTTTGGGTGACTTTAATCTACTATTTCAAAATTATTCCAATTTTAGTGAATGGCGAAGCAGCCCTGGCTTACTCCAGCTGATGGTGGAAACAACTAGGCATAACATCAAGCCAAACAATCAATCATCACTATACATCCATGGTAAAATTTCCTTCCTAACAAATATTCCATCCTGTCTGAGTAATCACTGTCCCATCACCATCGAAATCAACAAAACGAGAATCACTCAAACTTCCCAAAAAATAATTTCCAGGTCCCAATCTGCCAAAATCTTTAAAAACATTGCCACATTCTCTTATATTCTGACTAGGCTTCACAGCAGACAGCTATTACCATAACTTCAATATTTTTGCCCTATAAAACAATTCTAACACCCTCTAAAAGGCATATTAAATGTATGTCAATGACCAAAGAACTAGAGGCCCTATTGAAACTTAAAGTACAAATGGAACTTATGGAGAAAAGAAATCAATCGAGACTTTGAAACCTTGCTATAAAGATTTTCAGTAGCCATAAAGGCAATTAACTTTCAAAACCAGCAAGCCACACTCTTCAGCTATCCCTAATAACTTGGGGCTACTAGTAAACCAGTTCACAGGTGGTGGTATAAATAATAACTAAACATATAACAATTCCTGTGTTTCCACTACAGGACTTCTTACATCAAAGGATTTTCTGTAATTCAGGCAGCTCGTTATCCTTTCATCTATCACATCCAACAAACCACCATCAGATGCATTTCCTCCAGGATTTACACCACTATTTAGCCTTAGAGTAATTATAGCAAAACAAACTGAAGCTATTTAAACAAAGTCCATAAGCATGTTCCTCCTGGTACTAATAACTTACAACCCTATTTGTCAAGGCATGCTCCAAGTATGTCTTTCCATTTAAACACATCTAAAACTTTGTCTATACCACAGTATATATATCCAACAAAAATCCAGGGATATATAGATTCTGTCATTAGGCAATCTCAGCATAATGAGATGAAATTTAATTTATTAAAATACATGGTTGTTCAGAGTGGGAAACAAAATAATTTCTACTGCCATTTCACACTCACTGAAATGAGTAGGCAGGTTCACCTTTTGACAAGGTCAAATTGATGTGGTCTAGCCTGGTAATATTTTTGATCTCATAATTTATGAGGTCAGATATGATGTGTTCCATGTATTGCAGTTGGATTGTTTAAATGCAGAGATGATTTAACAGGTCTTTGTATGTTGAAAGTGAGTACAGGGAAATTAGAATAAATTGCAATATGTGGAAACAGCAATAATGCCACATTTGCATGTACTTTTTATGTAATTTCTAGTGTGAGTTGTATTTGTTTTGGTGTCGGCCAGGTTATATTTTGTTTTCAGGTGGTGCTTTAAAGCTGACGGAGTTTGTTTTGCAGATTTTCTTTTAATTTTCTTTTATATTTTTTAGCACAATCATTGCTAGTGTAGTTGTGCTTATGTGCAGACAGGAATTCCCATTTAAAAGGATGTTTCTCCCTTCTTCAAGTCAGTGCAACTGAGATGTTGGTATATTTAAGGTTGGTGGTATGGGGGGCTTGCCCATTGCATTGAGAAGCTTGCATTCTGCAAAAAAACATTTTTTTTATGTTTTTTTGACAATGGTATGTTGGTTTAAATTTGGGGAGGGGTCATTGCTTTGATTGTCGTTCTATGTGCTCTCAACAGTTAATGAGATAATTCTTCCATGGCTTTGGAAATCCAACTATCCTGGATAGTGGGTACATACCTTCACAGATCCAGGTTTGGTCTGTCTTGTGTAGGGACATCATTATTGCAGTTTTCTACACATTATTACTTTCTGAACATTTTGGCAATGACTGTTTTTCTGATTTATTTTTTCTGGGTTGAGCTCAAAATATGCCCTTTTTAATCAGTGGTCTAATCCAGTCAACAAATCTAAATAAAACAGTCAACTGAATAACTAAATGAATAAATGCCTGTTATAGTAGCTATGTTGATAATTAGTAAGCACTGTCAGAATGAGTTCAGAAGACCGAGAAATATCAGACATGTCCCCTGTATTTTGCTTTACAGCTGAGATAGCGTAGGCCAGATTCAAAAGTATGAAGGAATATATTTCATGTTCATTTAACACTGCAGTATGTACATCAGTAACATGAATCTCATTATCTGCCATTTGAGATATTTTATAGTTATCAAAGGGAAATGTGATTTATTTTTGCTCATGCCATCTGATGTTTTGTTTTGATTATATTTTAAAGGATATATCTACTAGCAACGGCAGTCAATAAAAACAGTTTAGAAAGAAAGGCACTTTGAATGCAAAAATTGTGATCATTATGGTTTTCTGTAAACAGTTTCTCATTTTGCATGGGAGTGAACTTCCTCATACCTCCATGTAGGGATCTTTACTAACCAGCATCACCTATCTTAATATGTTTGAGGTCACCTCACCTCAAGGTAAATGAAACCCTAACAGTAATAACCTCAGTTTGAGCAAAGTGCCTGTACCCAATCACCCATTAATCTTACTTCTAACTCGATACCCATTCACTTTGGGATTTAATTATCATTTTTTTTGAATGAAGAAAGAATAATTAAAGCATATACTTAGCAAACATTCGTGTACTTGCTGTTGTTGATGAAAACTACAGAATTTCAATTAAGATAGTAAAACTTGTTTAAACTATAGGTGAAAATATATTAAATAAAATTAAATAGATAAATGCAAGTATTTTAGTGGTATGGTATCTTTGTCTGTTTTTTTTTCAGTCCTCCGATACTCCCAGAAATGTATCATGCATGTACCTTTCAACATCATGAAGGTGCTGCAGGTTTTGAAGTCATCTCCTGATTCCTGGCAGAGCAGCATGCAACAGTGATGGCTAGCCTGTTATAAAGTAATACTTGGATGCAACGTTACCATATTTGTACTTGTAAAGACCATACATTGTCTTTATCACATGATACCTGCACCAAACATGGATGATCCAAGCTAGATTACAGGGTGAAGCACAAATAAGAAGCTGTCCTAAAATCTGGGCAGCCTGAAGCCAAGCTGTTATGCTTCCTTTTTTAAAAAAGTCTTGGGTGTGCACCAGGTTGATAAACAGTGGTAGAGTGGTGACATAGTGTTGTACTGTTTAGGGAGCTTTATTAGGGAGTTTAACTCTAGGATCTTAAGCCATGAAAAAAAGATATGTAATTCCTCAAACCATTAGAAGGATGGAGACAGATTTACATGATAAATACAGATACACACAAAACCACACACTTGCTCATGTGCACATCACACCATACACATATGCATTTGAAATCATATACAAACAGGCACACATAGACAGACAGACAGGCATTTAAAATGCTTAATATTAAAAAAGAGATGTTGCAGTCCTGAGAGCTGTTTACTGAAATGTTTGTTCACAGACCAATCCATAATTGTGAGGTTTTATGTCGTATTTCAAAAGTTCCTGGAGGAGAGGAAAATCCACAACCTAAACCACAGATCACTGGCTCAGGAGCAGAACTTTAATCCCACATACCCTTTTGCCAAAATACTACTCTGGTCCTGGGCCTTGGTTGCCCCATTGAGAAACATTAAACTAACCCCAAATGGTACCTCCTTTGGCCACAGGAAACAAATCTGCATATTCTACTATATAATTCATGATCCCTGTTATTGTTGCAGTATCATTTGTTAACTGGTTAAAAGAACATGACGCAGCATTGGAACATTTTTAGCTTTAATGTAGTGTTAATGTAGTGTTTATATTTTTTTGATAATTAGTATGCCTAGTGGTACCCCTACAATAATCCTGCATAATATTTTTGTTGTGTGTACCAGAAGGGGTAATTTGGTGGAAAAAAAAAAAAAACAAACCCTCAGACACAACAGTCTCTACTATGGTCGTGTGATGCACTGATGAAGTGATGGTCAAACATAAGCTGCAAACTGCCTCTATGAGCATTTCTTTCTGTTAGAAAGTTTAATATGAAATGTGAACACCCCCACAATGAAAAAGTTACTGTCTAAAGTGTGCCATTATATGTTTTGATATAAATTAAAATTGTCAGGAGAAAACAACAGTTCGTTAGCACATGTATTCTAGAAGCAGTCTTCAAACAGATTCACTGAGGTAAGGCATCACGAACCTACATTATTCTTTTTTTTATCTAGTTTCACTGTAAAAAGGATTATGTTCTGAGTTTTTGGCGCAATGTAGAGCATGTTATACTGTTCCTATGAAACAGTTTGAGATGACTGATGTCACATATACTTCTTATTACAGACTGCAGATATTGTAAGGCAAATGGTTTAAAACAGACATTTTGTACCATCCTGAGCTATGGTGTTTGAAATAAATATAAGAAAGCATTCATGAAGTAAAAAATATAGCTGAATGCCTTTAAGATATCTAAGAATACTTTTTTGACTTATAAATAACTTAGTAAGAATAAAAATTAACAGTCATGCTTATAATACTGAAAATGTTAAACCTCTGAGTACTTCTAATAGATGAATGGGAAGGATTCTCCTTTACAAAGAACTGATTTTTTTCTTTGTAATTCTGTGTTTTTGTTTTTATTTATTTAAAGAATAGGCTGTTTGTGGTTGTAGCAATTTTGATATATTTCCTTGAAAATAAAATCAGAAAAAATGTCTGGCATGTCCACTATAATATTTTTCTTTTTCCTAAAATCTACTAAATCCACATATTTGATTAGTATAGAATTTGAAGCATGGGAGTCAAAGCATTTTTATTGCCGTTTAACTGATATTAATACCCA
>NC_056740.1:500884829-500887329 GCF_019279795.1 Protopterus annectens | reverse complement strand
TAGCAACATTGTAAAAGTATATGGCTCCAGAACTCTTGTAAATGGTTTTACATAAAACCATTGATTTAAAAGATGAGGTAAACATTTGTAAATAGAACTGTTGTTTTAAGAAGTTAGTGACCTTTGTTGCATTAGGAGGAGAGGAGTTCTGCATGGTTCAGTTGACAGAACCACAGCAGAATGCTCAGCACAAATATCAACCCAAAAACAAAATGGAATAGGAATTTCCTTGGATTTCTGTTGATTGGCATGAATAAAAGAATTCCACCAGCCATTACAGTGCTTTGAGTCAACCTCTTAGATTTTTCCATACTGTAGTATAACACCCAGAGATGATATTCCAGACAACTATTCCCCTCTAAGAAAGGGCACCTCTCTGATACAGTATGGCTAAGGCCCTCTCTTTTATACATCATTTAGTGAAATAATTGGCTTTCTTAAAAGATCAAGTGCCCTCTACCTAATACAAAAAGAATGCTATCTTCTTAAATGCAACAGTAATATTTATAACTATTAACATCATGTTTAAATCAGCAGTTAACTTTTAAAACTGTTAACATCAGTGTTATGCACAGTTCTGATGAGACTTAACGGTTTATCTTCATTATGTCGTGTGTCCATTTTCTGACATGCATTACATCGAAAGGACAATAGCAAAAAAAACCACAGTGCCGACTATGCCATTATTGCACTATGCCATTCAAACGTTTGGACAAATGTCGAAAATGGTTTTCCAGCAAACCACTTTTGACATTTGACCTCGGAAGTGTTCTGTAATTTGCTCTGTCAAGTCAAGCAAATGCACAATCACACATACCATTCTCAACAAAGTGAAGGTAAACCGACTTAACATACTGTGTTACAATGACGCACATCCCCAGCAATAGAACCACTGGCTTCAGTTCCAAAGAATGAGCTTTAAGTCCTTGATAGGCCATCTGCATTATGGTGGGTCAAGACTCTTCTGCATATGACTGTAAATTTAAAGGTTTACAAGGAAAGTGCCCATCTACATAGTTCTGTATTGATATCCTGCTGTCTTTTCTGATTCAACATTTGGGAATGATCTGCCACCAGTGTAAATTCTCAGCTGAGAAGGCAGTACTTAGATAGTCTGCTTAATTGCCATGCATTCCCTTTCAATAGTCGGGCACCTGGTTTTTGTACTCAAGTTTCAGCTCAAAAATAGTACGGAATGTTCTTCCTTAACAAAGGTTTGTGACATCACTCTCCTAGGCCTGTCTTTGATGCATCAGTATACACTACAAAAGGCCTTTTGAAATCTGGACAGACTAATATAGGTTCTGAACACAATATTCTCTTCAGCTGATTAAAGTATTTTCGCCCTGTCGAATTCGCTTCACTTTAAGGGTACCTTCTCTTTGATCAGATATGTGAGAGGGCAAGCTATTGATATAAAATGGGGTATCGATTTTTGATACTACCTAGCTTGCCCCAAGAATGTTCTTACTTGCTCATTGCTGCTAGGAATAGGCCAGTTCTTCACAGACTCCATTTTTTTCTTTTCAGTCTCACAATTCCTCTACCAATAACATAACCTAAATATTTTACCTCTGTCATGCCTAACTTGCTCTTGTAGGCATTGACTATTAGAGTATATTTTATAATAGAGTCTAGTTCAGTCTGTATTTTAGCTGTATGGGAGTCTCAGTCATTTAATTTTATCATCTATGTGAGTATCAGGGTATTTGAGGGAATATGGTTGTGAATAAACAGCCTTTTCTCTGACTTCAGGTAATAGAAGGATCTGCCAGTATACCTTTGTTAGGTCAAATATGGTCAAGGATTTTGTCTTTCCCAGCTATTCTCTTACTTCATTTGCCTTTGCTATTGGGCAACTGTCAAATTTCGAAATACCTTTCAGCTTTGCAAAATCATTACAGACCCTTTTTGTTCCTTCAGTCTTGAGGGGGTTGGGAGGGTGACCTAACGGTTAAGGTGTTTGCCTCACAAACACAAGGTGCAGGGTTTGTGCCTCACAAGGGATATTTGGCTAGGCTTACAATGACTCACAAGGGCAGTTAGCCTAGTATGAACCTATGTTCAAATTACAACTCATTTAGAAATACTGCTATGATTCTCTTCTACCTCCTGTATCATCCCTGTCATAAGCATCAATGGATTTCTGTTTGTATGGCCTATCTCTACAAGTCTGTGAAGTTGTAAATTTAACTTTTCCTCTGGAATGGTCCCAGTATGGTGTTGAATTAGGTCTGCTATGGCAAGTAGTTCTGAAAACACATATTTGTTTCTTAATAGAAATATTTTTATTTCTTATTCCTATGCATTAGAGAGTGTATCATCTACCTGAATTTGAGGCATGCAGAACACTTTCCTTTCTTCATCAAACCTACATGTCTTTGTTACTAAACTCATTTCAAAGGTCTGTGCTTTAAATAATAGTTTCAGGATGTTAGTATAGAATATTTGCCCTGTTTTTCTCTAACCAGTCTGTTTTGTCCAAGCATTTACATCATTT